>NW_004955408.1:26919376-27074332 GCF_000276665.1 Chinchilla lanigera | reverse complement strand
CTTCTGTCCTTCCTTCCTTCTTTCCTTCCTCTTACCCCCAGTTCTTGAAGTGACCACTCAGCAATTGTTGAGTCAGTGAATGCATGCTTTCATAACTGGATGGGGAAAGAATTAACCCTATCTACAGCCATCCATCTCTGGGGAAAGTTTCTTAATATATTTATTTATGGATATTTTATTCCTTTATTGACTACATATAGCCAAACATAAGATGGCCAGGTTAGGCTTACTGTTTCCTCCAGCCAAGCACATGTGTGTATGCTTTCATTGATTCAACAACTTCTGAGTGCCTACTCCAAGAGCTGAGGACACAAAAAGAAAGTGGGTGAACCCCTACTCTCAAGAGGAGGCCAGAGATGTAAACAGGCACCAGTTGTGTTAATAGTACCTTTCATGGCCTGGACACATCATAACAAAGAATTAGAGAAGAGATGGGATAAAAAGCTTCTAGAGCCAGGGATTCTTTCAAAATTGCACTAAACTCATGTATTCCTGAACTAAATCCAAAGTCATTAACCCCACCACTCTCCCTGGTCCCCAAGGACCCCGAGAGCCTCTCAGGAAGAACTGATGTGGCTCCTCTTCAGCGGTGATGTCATGTGCAGGTGGGGTGAGGAAGACAGCAAATAGAGATGGAGAAATTCATTAGAGCTCAGCTCACCCGTAAATGTCTCCAAATGCCATCAGCCGTGACGGCAAGTGGGAGGCCATTTTCCTGTAAGTGAAGAGGTGATTTCTGTGGGATAAACTATCACTGCTTACCTGAGAGTGCTGCCTGACATCTGCCAAGGCAGAAAGCACAGCTCAAAATAATTTACAACACAGGCTTTGAGAATGTGAAGGGGTTGGGGGCATTTCTTTGGGGACAGACCCTCAATAAACTTTCCCATCCCTCTTCCCCTTCCTATTGTCATAGGATCCAAACTTCAAAATCATCTTAGCAGATAAATAATGTAACACGCATTTCACTGCAGTATTAATCCAAAGACAGGTTGCCTTAAATTTGCTAAGCAAATAATTAGTCACCAAGTGAGTCAGGAGAAAGATCAGCTATGAGTATGTCAAGTCACCTACCTAAGGTAGTTGTGTTATATTCGGGGCAGTAGGGAGGTCTGATATTGGTTGCAGCTGCCCTGGGACCTCCTCAAGCATATATTTCCTTCCCTTAAAAAGAGGAGAAGATGGCGGGATAGGGGGATCAGTTGTTTAGACTTGAAAGTCAGTGAGTGGTACGGGAGGTATTAGAAAACACTTTCTTGTGGCTCAGGGCCCTGATTACCACAATTAAAGTCCAAGGTGTGGTGCTATTTGCTCAGCATGCTCTGACACATGAAAGAAAATGATTCAGGCAAGGAAAATAATTACACATTAATTTGTGTTTGGCAACTATGTTTTATTCCCTCAGCCCACAAAGCAAAGATAAAAGGTGATTTTATTTAAAGTGTTTTAGCTGCCTTCAGTGGGGTTGCCATGGGCTGCACCGAGGGAGCAGATCTTTTGCTGGGCCATTTGCCTGGCCCTGTGAGCTGCCTTTCATACTCCGCCACTGTGGCCCACCCCGAGACGCACAGCAAAGGTGTGCAATGAGCTGTTTTCCTTTCTGGCCCCTCTGTGTTTGTGGGCTTCCTGTGCGTTCAGCCAATGGGACAGACGTGACTGTCTCTGGGTGAGTTTCCGCGCGCACCCAGGGCCACCGAGGCTGTGTCATGCTACTGCATTTGGCCATGAAATAGAGGCAATACAGCGAAGGCCACAAACCCAACCACTGTGGAGACAGGGAAGATGTCCCTGAACAAACAGCATAGGTAGGCGGTGCCGTGAGCAGAGCAGGCGGCAGGCAGAAACACAGGCCTCTGGGGGCCAAGTCATGTGACACTTTGAAAATAAAAATGAGGAAAGCTGGATTTTAAAAAGGTTTTCAAAAAGCGTTTTTATTAGTACATCTTTGTAGCACATAATGTTACACTCATCATGGGGAGTTGGTACATGTACGTAACACATCTTTTTTTTTTTTTTTTTTTTTACGTCCTCCCCTCTCTCCTCCTCCTTCTATCTCTTGGTTTGCTTCCCATTTGCAATAGGTGTATCTCCCTGTTTCCTATTATCAATCTTTTATTTTGATTTTAAAATTAGTTAAGTTTGTGTGTCTGATTTGTGCTACAAATCAACTTTTACTACAACAGGTAAGTTTGTGCTGGCCTGACATTTCCTCCTAACATTATGGTCTCAGAGTATATCCATTTTCCCACAAATGACTCACACTTTTCCTTCTTTATTTTGAATGGTGGAATCTATCACACTTTTGGTGTTCGCTAACTGAACATAAAATAAAATAGGTCTTTCGGCTGCAGTTGGCCTAGCGTAGCTACTGATTTGAACCCGCGCCCCAGCACAGAGATGAAACAGCCGGGTCAGAAAGACTTGATGCTGAGCTCCGTGTCATCCTTCAACAGCCCAGTGACTTGGGACAAGTTAGTTAATCCCTCAAATCCTGGGTTTCCTGTTTGCAAATGGAGATAATAACAATTGCCCCTCCCTCTGAGAGTCCTTCTGAGGATTAAGTAGACAATGAAGGTGAGCCCTTTGCACAATCCTTGCCAAACAGTAGGAACCGAATGTCAGTGATTATAACTATTTAGAATTGAAACTCTGAATGAAGCATCATGGGAAAATTAAAAAAAATCATTGCCTTTGGGATTTTGTCAAATATGCCATCTGCAGTGTAGAAGCTGCTGTGTTGGTAGTGAGTTAGATACTACATGAATGCATGCATGTATGAATGAATGAAGATACCAACTCGAGCATAAAATGAACAGCGAGTGGTCCATCTTCTCTCTCGGCTAATGTTTCCTGCTGAGTTTGTGCCAGTTGCTTAGACTTCTTGGACGTCAACCTCTTCATCTGTAAGATGGACTTGATGTCTCTCCCTGCCAGTTCAAAAGAATGCTTTACTGTCCCTGGCACAATTTTTCAAGGACTGTTAGCAAAGAGCAGGCCTGGCCATCAGGTGGCACCCCTCTGTTTCTAAGAGAGAAGCAGTTTTAGCTCTGCGATTTTCATCACTGTAGGTAGCGGGTCTTTCTATTGCCCTCACCCCACATTGCCTTTCTGTTCTTTTCCATTGTGCTTAGTGCTCCAGCAGGCTGACGTGGAATACCTCCAGCCCAGCTAGAGACCCGAAGGAGCGGGTATTTATGCTCCAGCCCCCTGCTCCAACCCACTGCCATTCCTTCTGCTGGAGGTCACAGCTCTTCTCCTAGGACCCCTTTTCTGTATCAGGTTCCAGGAATAGCACTCTTTCCTTGTCTCGGGGTGGGAACTTCCCCAGGTCCTGACTCTGTTTACGTTTCCTAACTTTACCCATACCTTGGATTCTTATCCAAGGGGGCAGGTCTGCATGCCAGCTGTTTCTGCAAGGACTCTGATGACCACGAGGACATGTTCCTCCCCAGCTGGCCTGTGAGAAATGTCATCTCTAGTGGAAAAGCCTCTTGAGTGCCTCTGACACAACACAAAGGATCAGACAGGTCGGAGCTCAAATGCCTGTTGGCTACGCACTGGCTGTGTGAACTTGGACAAGTCCCGTCCTGACTCCCAGCCTGCTTTGGAGTCGGCAGAGGAAGAGCTGCAAGCCATGTCTTCCACCTGAGCTTCTCCGTCCCAGCAGCCTCAGCTCTGTGCTCACGGGCCCTTTCCTGATTCTTCTACTTCTGCTTTTTCCTTCCAGCTGATTTTTTTTTTCCTCTTTAGAGGCAAGATCTTTACTTATTTGTTTGTTTATTTATTTATTTTGGTGTTTTTAAGACAAGGTCCCACTAAATAGTGTAGGCTGGCCTTGACCTCACCTATGTAGCCCAGGGTGGCCTTGAATTCACAATGATCCTCTTGCCTCAGTCTCCTGAGGGCTGGGATTCCAGGAGGGGGTTACCATGGCCGGCAAGATGTTTATTTTTTTCTTGTAAATTTTACTTTCATGAGGCTGTGCCTAACAAAAATTGCTCCCACTGGCGGAGCGGGCTGCGAGTATCCTATGCTCAGTAGCTCAGTGAGGCAGTTTCCTCACCTCTCAGGAACAACAGTGGAGGGTTCCTGTGGGGAAGCACGTTAGAGCCCCAGTCAGCATGGAAGGCAGAAGTTGAGCACAGTTACAATTATCCTTGGAAATATATTTTTAAAATTTATAAGCAGATATTGATATGTCTGGTTTTAGATGAACACTCGGCATCTCAGATATATACATATATGGGATATAGAACACTGCATCATTCATTAAGCACTAAGGCTTTTGATTTTGGGGATATCTTACCACTTCTGAGTGGTGAGACTCAGGACCCTGTGCCTGCCCCGGGGGCTCTGCACCCGCATCTCCTGACATCTGGGGAGAGGTAGCCTAGGACAGAGCCCTTCAGCACTTGGCAAGCCAGGTCAGAGCTATTTTTTTGTTGGCCACCGATGAATGGTGATAATTGTTGGAAGATTAATTTAAGATTCTCAGATGAAAGATTCTACAAAAGTTTCAGCTCACGGAAAGGAAGGGAGGAAAGGGAGGAGGGAGAAAGCTGGAGCCCCGGCTGAGCCAGGTCCTCTCCCGGTGCCAGCTGACTCAGCCTCTGACCTTGGGCAAGTCATTTAACCTCTTTATGTTGATTCTCCTCATCTGTAAAATCAGCCTAATGATGGCTCCTCTTCCAAACCACTTTGATTCTCAGATGAAAGCACCCATAAAAGTGCACAGGATTGCTATTAATTGGGCCATTATTATTTTTATTATTAAGTAGATTAAGTCTACTAAACTTTAACTGTGTTTTGACTTCCACCTGACGGGCAGGATGAGCAGTTAAACATCAGATGATGGGCCTCTGCGGTGGCCCCACGTAGGGAAGCCCGGCAGACAGGCGCTTCCTTTCGGGAGGGCAAGATCAGCTGGGCAGATACAGGCTGTGCAGGGTGTGCTCAGTTAATTCTGCTTCCATTTTTACGTAGAAATGTACCTGACACAGAGTAGGCAATATTCATAGCAATTAGAAAGAATGGATGGAAGGCCCTGAGTTTTCAGACTACTGTGTGATTTTATGGACAAACTGGAAAATCTCTGTGAGGTAGCTTTGGCAGTTGAGTAATGGGAACTGAGCTCATCCCACCTGCCTTCCAGAGGAGACAGCTCTGTGTAGGTATCTACGCTGTATCAGCCCAAGCTTGGCAGATATCAGATCTCCAGGACAGCAGCTTGCTGCTCTGTGACAGGAAATCAGTGGGGCAAAGCCACTCCGGAACCCAGGTCTTGTGTATGCCTCTTACTGGTGCTGCTAGAAGACGTGGGTACAAGGTCATGAGAAGTGATGCAATAAATCCTTAACCCTGTGCATGGCACAAAGTGCATGCTCGGCAAACTGTGCCCAGAATTATGACCAGAAAGCTAGCCTGTGGGGAATAACAAAGTGAACTTCCTGTTTGATTCAGGGGAAATGTACACCTTTCTAGATTTATGAAGCATTCATATCATAAGCATATAAAATAGCTTGCCCTACCTTTTTACTTAGCAACCAAAATTACCTAAGTAATGCACATGGGCTGTGAAAATTCTGAGAGGCTCAAAGGAGAAAGCTAAATCTCTCATGGACTTAACACAAAGGGTGCCTATTGGGGAGTCTTTGCAGGGTGTAGCTCTTCCTTTGTGACATTTTTGTTCTATACAATTCTAGGTAGCTAAAATTGATAAATTGATAGGTCTTTTTTTTTTTTTGTCTTTTCTTCTGGTACCAGGAATCGAACTCATGACCTCATGCTTGCCAAGCAGGCGCTTTGTCACTGAGCTAAACCCCCAGCCCCAAATGATAGGTCTTAAGGGCAAAAAGGAAACGTGTAAAGACAAAGACGCCTAAACTTGAAGGGAATTTGCTTGCACTGGAGTCCTCCTATGTACTAAACATCTGGGCATGCTTTCTGCTTTGGTTATTTTCTTCTTCGGGTTATGAATGTGTTTAGATCAGTTGTTTTCCAAATTTTGTTTTTTATGCACTATGCATTCATTTGAAATACCTGAATTGAAATGCACACGTACATTAGAAAAAAACTACATTCAGCAAGGTAAACCCATGAGGATGTGTGAAATGAGTATACATACTTACCTAAACTAAAGTGAGCTGATTTACAGATAACTGTAAGTAAGAGGGCAGGTGGTATTCTGATACAGCAGTCCACCTTGGCATGCAGGGGAAGCCCTAAGAGTTGGGAAATGCTGGACGAAACCATCTGTAGATTACTTCCGGTTCTAAGCCTCTCTGAAGGCACTGGAGAGTCAGACCCGGCACCACTCTCAGGCCTCTCTCCTCTCTGTCACGATGCTCACATGGCAGTCCCAAGTTTTCCACTGGGTGACAGTTGTGTAACGATCTTTCGCTGCACCATTGCCGACACCAGTCCTCACATCACGCAGGCCAGAGCCCACACTTGGCGGAGTGGACTCTGAAAAATCTTTTACCACTCATCCCTATGCAGTGAACTTGTATTGAGCCCTTGCTGTGTGCCGGTCACATTGCCAAGGACTTGCCCACGGCCTGTCCCTTTAAAACCTCATGGAAACCCTATGAAAATGCACCTACACCTTTGTCACCAGTGGGGCCCATGGGTAGCCACTGAGGTAAAGGCACCCACATTATCTTCAGTAAAATGGGAATAATGAAATCTACCCTGTGCATCTCATGGAATTAGATTCAAAGTTAAAAGAGGCCATGTATATAAAGTGCCTTGAAAAATACAAAATTGTACCCAAAGAGAAAGAAAAGAACATCAGAAGATCTCCTTTTCCTCTCTTCTTTTTTCTTTTGACAAAACTCATTCTCTGTTATTAGATTACTGTGAAGACCTGACATGTCATTTAAATGACCCGAGGCCTCCTTTTGCCCTGTGCAAACTCTAACTTGTCTCTGTCCCTCCCAGATCTCACTGGTAATCTCTGGCTTTTCTGGCTGACCTGTAGCAGTTTAAGTTCCTAAGCTCTCAGGGCTGAGAAGTCCAGATTTTAGTGTTACCTCTTCAAAGCAGGAGCAGTGTGTCCTTGGAAATATTGTTTGACCTTCTGAGCTTCCCCTTCCTTAACCAGACATCAGAAGAGAAAGGAATTGCCGCCCTGTGCAGCCTGTGGGTAAGAAAAAGGAGAAGAAGAGAGAGAGAGAGAGAGAGAGAGACAGAGACTTAGTTTTGATTTGGAGATGTCGATCTCTCATGATCATCTTTTGTATTGTGTAGAAGTGCTTTCAACAGCCTTTCCATTCATCATCTCATGCAGTGAGGCTGATGTGGGCACCGTCAGGCCTCGATTATTCTTTGGGCTTCTATCCCTAGTATCTCAATTCTGTCTAAACTGTTCTTAGGTTTTGCAGTTCGCAGACCAAAAATTAGGAAGCATCGTTTGACCTGTCATTCACACACGGTTTAACTACAGATATTGCAGAATCTGAAATTAGATTGTTCCCCTCCAAAACTTGTCCTATTTGGTTTCTACACAGAGATATTTCATCTTGGTCAGTCATGCCTCCACTTAGTCTTCCGCTGGTGGCACGTAGTGAGAATGGGGTGTGGAGACGACCCATGGTGAGGGCCAAGGCCATGTGAGAGCTGCTGTCTTGGTTACACCTTCCCAGAGACCTCAGCTGCAATCCGCATCACCTCTGACCAGCTGATCTGTTCCACCAGCCCTCTGAGCCTGCGTTTCTTGATTTGTAAAATCATCTTTATCTTTGAGGCCTTTGGTGAAAACGAGATATCATCCATACCATTATTTTGTTCATTTAGCACAATTCCTGGCCCATTTAAGTGCTCAGAACAGTTTTCCTTTGGTGTCTGAGGTGGATTGGCCCCACACCCCCTCCAGGCCCTGCACATGTTATCCCACCCATGGACTCTCAAATCCCTGATATAAAATGGTACAGTATTTATATATAACCCTTACACATCTTCCCATATGCTTTACATCATCTCTACATGATTTATAATCCCTAATACAATATAGGTGGTGTGTAAATACTTGTTACACTGCATTGCTCAGAGAATTCTGTCAAGGAAAAAAGAAAGGCCTGTATGTGTTCATTAGAGGTGCAACGTAAAATATAGACTTTTCATTCTTCAGTAGGTTGAATCTGTGGATGAGAAACCTGCAGATATGGAAGGGGAAACTGTAAATAATAACAGTTATCACTTAAGCTTCACTTTGAGCAGGAAGGTCAGGCTCCTTTGATGATACCTAACCTGAAATCAAGGCAAATTGCGTCTGTGGTTATTTCCTGGACACCCGGAATGGTCCTGATTGGTACCTGATTCCCCTCCTTGGGGATGGCTGCCAGTCAGACCTCAGCACAGATCCCTGTAGGATTGCACCCCGCGATTATGACCTCATTTTCTTGTTTTCAAGATACACTTTTTTTAAATGTTTGAACTTGTGTGAAATTCGATCAGATTTTGAAATCTATGTGTACATTTTTTTCTTTTTCTTTTTCTTTTTCTTTTTATCCAACTCTATTTTTTTTTAATTTTAAAGAGAAAAGAACAAAAACAAATTAGCAAAAACAAAGATGAAAACAAAACAACACAAGAACTATAAAAATGATACAGAATTTCAAAACAAGATGATAGGAAATCAGCAGTGGTTGTTGTATTATTGCTATGAGTACATTTAACCGTGTAGTCAATCTGTTTATTTCCTTTAAGCCAGAAAAGCTGTTGAACCGTAAGAGGCAACTCTCAGGAGCTTTTAGTTTTTGCTTCGCTTCCTACCCTGAGCTCGCCAGAGTTTCCGAAGTCCGGGGTTCGCTTTGGCCAGGGCCATTGCAGCGAGAAGCCGCGGAATGAGCTGGTACTGCAGCGCCCTCTAGTGTCCAAATTTCTTCTGCCGGGATGCACAGTGCAAGAGGATGCGCGAAGGCAAGGTTTAAAAACAACTGTCTAACTTTGTTCATAGGAGGAAGCAGCAGGGAGTGTGAGAAGCCTCACGCCTGTTTCACATGCAACCTTGTGGAGACATCCACAAGCAGATGTCTCCACAAAGCACAATACAAATGATGAGTCCTGGCCCCTGCGGCTTACTAGCGGGACTGCAAGGAGAATCCCAGGTTTCTTAGCTGTTTCTTTGCTAAGGTCAACCTAGCTCCACCTTCTCAAACAGTCTGAGGTGCAGGGCCTCTGGTCTGTGGTTGCCAGCGACAGGAAGGAAGGGATGCTGGATCCAGGGGAGCGACAAGGGGGAGGGGAGCTGGTGCACACGTCCAGGACCCAGTCCTGCCTTCCTCCGTGCCCATTCCTGCACTCTGACCTCATGGCAGCGTCAGGCTGGGTGGCTCCAGTTACTGGCCTCTGCAGATGACCTCAGCCATATGGGCTGTACTTTCACTTTGAGCCCAGAGTCCAGCGTCCATCTCTCAACACTAATCAGATCTTATAATGCTGGAAGGAAGTGGTGTTGGTTGACCAGTCAGCCCAAACCAGGATGGGCTGGGAGCCAAGAAGTCAAAAGAAAATGGGGAAGAAACTACCAGCCCCAGTGACTCCAACAGAGACAACCCCAGACCATACCTGAGCACATCTTGCTGTGGAAATCACAGTTAACATTTAGAGTATTTCCTTGAGTGCTTTGACAATGTACACGCTGCCTCTTTGAATTTATTATTTAGAAGAGACTCCATGAACTCCAAACTATCTCTAGGCTATTAATTACCTTTAAGGCAGTAGTTCTCAAAGTGTGCCCCCTGCAACGAACCTCATTAGCATCACCTCAGAGCTTGCTAGAAAGGCAAATTCCTAGACCTACTGAATCAGAGTCTCTGGATCTGGATCCCAGGGATCTGCGTGTTACCAAACCTTCTAGGTAAGCTGAATGTCTACTGAGGTCTGAGAACCACGGTGTCATGGGACGATGAAGAGAAGATCTAATGTGTGACATGTACCTTATTTGGCATTTTCTCATGCATGCATGCATAAAGTGGTTTGTTTGGTCATTGGGTGTGGTTGGTTTTAAACGTCTGAGATGGTGCTGAGCTTGGAAGAGGAAGATTTATTAAACAGGTTCCTAAGTGTTCTCCAAAGAAATGTCACCATTTTTTGAAATGAGTTGATAAATAACTTATATGCATAATATTTACATAATATATACATACTAGGTAAACACAAATTTATGTTATAAAGTAAAATAGAAAACTAAAAGTGTATTTGCTATATAATCTTGCAGTTATGCTCCTTAGTATCCAAAGGAGCTGAAAACTTACATAACAAACAAGCACTTGTACAAGGACATCAGTAGCAGCTTTATTTGTGATTACCAAAACTTGGAAGCAACCAAGATGTTGTTCAGTATGTGAGTGGATAAATAGACTATGGTACATACAGACAATGGGGTATTATTCAGCCCTCAAAAGAATATCAAGCTATAAAAAGAGATAGAGGAACTTCAAATACATATTACTAACTGAGAGAAGCCGATGTAGAAGGCTGCATACTGTATGATTCCACCTAGATGACATTCTGGAAAAATTAAAACCATGGAGACAATGAAAATGATCATTTATTGCCAGAGACTCAGGAGAAGAGAGGGATGAACAGGTGGAGCTCAGAGGATTTTTAGAGCACAGAAACTATTCTGTGTGATGCTATAATGATGGACATATGCCATGTATTTGTCTACCCATATACAATACACAACATAAAGAGTGAACACTGATGTGAACTACAGACTCTGGATGATCCTGTTGCATTACTGTCCCTTCATCCATTATAAAGAATATATCACTCAGGAAGAGGATGTGGATAATGGGGGAGGGGTGAAGGAGGCTGTGCAAGTGTAGGGCAGGGATCATGGGAAATCTGTCTATCTATCTATCTATCATCTATCTATCTATCTATCTATCTCTCTATCTATTGAGTTGCTGCTATTTTGAATGATGTGCGCTTCTTTCTGCCCATCTTTGGACCACGAAAACTTGGCCATAACTGCTTGAGAAATATTGCATTTACTGCCCAAATGTCTCCTTTTCCCACAAGTTTGCTGTCTCCAGAAGATTGTCTTTGTATAATTTTTTTTGTCTTTGTATAATTTTTTTGACATAATCGGAAATGACAGAAGGCTCACAGTGATATTTCTAGGAGGAAAACCAATCGCAGCTCTCCCTTGCTAGGAATGCCATTGGCTCCTCTCGGCCTTCAGGATAGATCCAGATTCCTTAGTCTGGCCCTCGATGTCTACTCAGGTTGGCCCTTCCTTGCCTTGGCAAATTGATTCATATTCTGTCCATCACTGATTTCTCTGTTCAAGTCTAACAAATCTCATCATCTCACAGAAGCTCTGTGTCCATTCCCAGCCTTCTCTCCGTGCTGCTTCAATTCATGGTTCCCTCCCTAACTCAGTGAGTTCTATGTCCATGAAGGTTTAGGGTTAGGGCTACGTGGAGGGTTCAGCTCCTTGATGGGCTCCCACTCACTTCTTCAGGTAATGCTAGCCCCACCTTCCTCCCAATTCAAGGCGTCAAACGTGCATGCACTGGCTTTTCAGTAAGCGTGTTAGTCTAGTTGTTTATCTGCGTCTCAGTTTCACCCACCAGAATGTGATGGACTCTTCACTGTCAGACCCTTTGGCTATTCATCATGACCAGTGCCTGGTTCATAATGAGTGCTGAAAATTTCTCTGAACAAATGAACGAAAGTAAAGCGATGACTCAGATAACATTTTATGGCAGAATTTCTAAATGCTTCAAATTATCTGCCAGAGGCCACCCCAGTTATCCCTCAAGCTAGTTGTACCTGAGAAGTCCTGGCTGGAGGGAAAGTTTCAAACTGCCTGAGATCACCAGCTCCCATTCTAGTGCTGCCTTCCGGGGAGGAGCTGCCACCAGGGCTTCTTTCTGAGAATCACCCTGAATTATGGAAGTATTACTAGTAGGGTTGTGTTGGCCTATCAATGCTGTGAAGAGAATAATTGAAGACTGTTGTTTTTACATTTTTCTTTAGAGCAAAAGGCACCAGACTGGAAACGGGTAGGTACATTCCTACCTGTTCACCAGGAACTCATCTGTGATGAGATGCTGGTCCAGGTGGCACCTGTCTCCGGCTGAGCTTCTTGGGCTGCATTTTCTCTCGGCAGCAGGATCTCTGTGGCTGGCCACAAGGACAAGGAAACACCAATCCAGTGAAAATAAAGCTATGTCTTGAAGGAGTTGTAGCTTTTTTGCGGTTGGTTGAATTTTCCTTTTTCTTTTAAGGCAAGACATACATATTCTTTCTCCATATAGTCTCTATCTTGTTTACATAGGTGGTTGATGACATACCCAGAAGATTAACTTAATTTATGCAAAACATTCCCGTTCAGAGTTAGGATGTTCATAAAACACAAGTTTGCATCTGAAAAACACAACACAGAAGCCCTCACTGGGCTGTCAAAGCTCCAATGCCAGCCGTGTGGTTTTCTTTTTAAATATTTATTTTCCAGGAGTAAATGAAAATCCGGAGAGGATTCAGAGACAATTCAAAGCAGTGAAGCATAAATAGGTACCCTTGATTATGCACGTGTTTTGTGCCAAGCACTTTTAAAACATGATCTTATTTAATCCTCACAGTAACTCTGTGCAGTAGGCATTTTTTAATCCTCACTTTATAGCCATGGAAACCAAAAGCTCAGAGAGGTTAGGTAATTTCCCTCAGGTCATACAGTTACTAAGCTGTAGACCTGGATTTTTATCTGGAGCTATTTGATTCTAAAGTCTTGTTTCTTCTCCGTCTCCTTCTTCTCCTTTTTCTTTTTTTGGAGGCAGGGTCTTGCTGTGTATCCAGGCTGGCCTTGAACTCACTATTTAGCCCAGGCTGGCCTCAAACTCACAGAAATCCTCCTGCCTCAGCCTCCCAAGTGCTGGATGACAGACGTGTGCTACCATGCCTGGCCCTAAAGTCTTGTTTATTAATTATTATGAGGTACTCCAGATGTGGCTTGCAGCAGCTGAAGTTGCATACATTATTTAAAGGTATTCTAGTTTCAGCCAACCATCACTGCATCTTCCAGTTCTTTCATAGAAACTGTGAATCTTTTTTTTTACAGAAAGATGCTAAATGTTAGCCATTAATTTGAACATCTGAAACTCTGTGAGGGATACATGATGCCATCAGGTCTGAGGGCCCCTGTGAGATCAGCTGTGGGCTTTGTCACAAGTTTCCCAGGTCGGTCTCTGGCTCTTTCTGTTCAGTCCTGCTTCCTTCTTTCCCCAGCATGGTAAGTCTGAGAGCGCTTCCACGCTCTCCCTTCTCTATCTCTGCATCTACTTCCCTGGGAACTTGAAACTGGTACACAAAGGAGGGGGAAAGGAATCTACCTGGGCATTTTCTCCCAAAGAGACCATAATATCTAAATTATGGGTCAGGCTGAGTTTACTGGATTAAACCAAGTTTACTGCTCATTCCCCCCATCCTTGTCCCCATAGATATCCAGCAAAGTGGGAGCTCATGTAGGGTAAACCTATCATGGATATTGAAGCTGTGTGTATGCGTGTGTAAGTTAGAATCCCTGCTATCTCTGCTTTCAAAGCAGTCTTTAGCTAAAATGGCTGTGAGCAGGGATATGTTGGCAAACGTTTAAAAATGGGCAGGGGACAGCCATACACGTCCTATGGCCTGTAGCACTGCCGGTCCTCATGGTGTGAACACACTCACCATGGCTGATATCAAGCTACCTCTGGGAAGTCACCAAATGCTTGTCAGGAAGGGATGTGTACAGTCAGCTCTGGTGAGTGGGTGTGAGCCAGCTCTGGTGCACACTAACTGTGACCTTACCAGGTAGCAGCAACTCAAGCACTTGGCTGTGCAATGCAATTCAATCCAATAAGCTTTCAAGAGCACCTGCTCTGTTCAAGATCCTATGCTGGTTCCCATTCAAGGAAGAGACAAGGTTCTGATACGTGCTGCATAGATAACACACAGATTCTGCAGAGTAAACTTCTGTCCCAAGAGAAAGTGGAACAAGACCATTAGAGCTTATCGTCTTTTCTCCTGGAACCTGCGTTCCAGAGACAATAGTGTCTGTGCTTCTTGGCCGTCTGATCCTCAGTCTACTCCTTTGTCATCTTTTGCCCCTAATAATCCAATCTTGTGTGTTGAAAGCACAGATGCTGATGGCACAGATAAAAATACTGTAGCATCTCTGGGTGATGTTATCTCCCTCCAGCCAGGATTGCTGTTGCTTCTGGAAGGTAATCAGAGTCAGATCAAGTCACGTTTTTGCACTCGGGAACTGAGGTTTTATGAGGCTGGGCTCTAGGCATTAAAAACAGGTTTTCATGTTCCTGCTTCCTCTTCCTGCTACGGAACCTCACTTTACATGGACCCCAACACAAGTCTCGGGTTTTACCAGGACACTTCTTTAGTTGGTCTTCCATTTTCTTTATTTTAGAGAGAATAAAAAAACAATAAAAATGATACAGAATTTCAAACCAAGGTGATAGGAAATTCACAATGCTTATTGTAGTGCATATTGTTATCTTCAAAGTAGTTGTTCAGATTACCAGATATAGGCACGCAAGATTGATCAAACAATTTGAGCACTAACATCTCTCATGTTCACAAGACTCACAGAAGCTTTCTAAGTCTCCTGGCTTTCACTGCTTCCAACTTTGCATCCCCTGGAAGGAAAAGTCACCATGCCAAATGTCAGGCTCACTTCTGTATTCTCCTTGGCTGCCTGCTCATCCTGACTGTTATCTTTTGATCCAGCTCATGAAACTTCCCAGAGTTCTGCTCTGTCTCTCTGCCCTCTGGTTGCTGCCTTCTCCTGGGTCCCTCACTCCAAGACCTGGCAGCTCAGGACCTGGCTAGTGACTTGAGCATATCACATTCGTTTTGAAGCATTTTGCTTTTGAGACTCTGCCCTATCAAGGCCTGGTCATTTTAATAGCTTGGTGGAGTGTGAATGCCCCACCCACCCCATTTACATGTTGAAACTGACTCCTGTTGTACTGATATTAAGAGGTGAAATCTTTTGGGAAGTGACTGTCAGGAGGATTCTGACTTTCTTGAGGAAATAGGTTCCTCTCATTTGCTTTTCTACATGTAAGGACACAACCCTGGTGTCTCCTTGGACCTCCTAACTATTCTACCATATGCGGACACGCTAAGGGCAAACTTTATAAGGAGTGGGCTCTCAGCCAGGCACCGTGGTGCACGCCTCTACTCCCAGAACCCAGGGAGACTGTGACCGAGACTGAGTCCAATCCATGCGGCTTAGCCATTTGGTGAGACTTGTCTAAATTTTTTTAAAAATTAAAAAAAGAATGAGGAGATAGCACAGTGTGAAGGCTGGGTTCAATTCCCAGCACAGCAAGAAAAGGGAAGAGAGGAGAGAAGAGGAGACAAGAGAGAAAAAAGAAAAGTAAAAATGGACCCCTGCCAAGATTGCCATCCTGGTATAGTCTTGACCTTGGTTTCAGAGCTACAAGAAAGTAAATTTTTTGATCATAAAATACCCAGTCTATTGAATTTTGTTATAGCAGCATGAAAGGACTAAGACATAGCCATTGAATGTAATCAAACAGACATACATCTATGTCCAGTTTTTCTCTGCTAGGTGGTTTAATCTGAGGTAAGCTGGCCTATCATAGAAGATGATAGAGACACAAACCTGATTTTCAAAGTTGGCAGTGAATCTAATTTTAAACAAATAATGTATAATTTAAAACATGACAGCCAAACAAAAATGCATCTTTAGACAGTTTAGGCTTGCAGGCTGCCAGTTTGAGAGCTCTGGTGTACTGGAATGCAAACAAGAGCTCTGCTTTCAGAGGGAGACCAGGACTCTGCCGGGGCTCAGACTGGTAGAGAATAAACAGAGCTCAGCCTTGAAGAATCCAAAAGAGTAAATAAAGCACACTGGCTCCCCTTGGTGAGGTAACCGAGTTCAGGCATTGGAACCTACTTTTTTCTTTCTCAGAAGTTGTTTCCAATTCCCAGCTTACCCAAAAAGGGAAAGTTGGAAAGGAAGGGAAGAGTCACACGAAGAGTGTGGTGAAAGCACTGGTTCTGCCACTGATTGGCTGTATGACTCGTGTAATTCTCTGAAGGTGCTCTGGGCCCAGGTTTCTTGGAATGTTATTCAAATGCCCCTCCTAGGACTCCTATCATTGGGATTAAGTGAGATAATGATGAGACTGTCCAGGGAAGTGCTAGGTATTCAATGTGTATCATTTTAGAGTCAGGTTCCCCCTCTCACTGATTCCTCCTCTTCGGCCTCTCTTCCTCTTGCTCCTGCCCAGACCCGTAGGTCCTTTGATCTGTTGTGTTTCCAGTCTGAGGTCCTTTGGTCTTTCCAAAAGGAGCCAGAGAGGCAGCACTTGTCTACTCCCTCTACTTAGTCACTGTAATATACCCACCACCAGAGTCAGCAGGCCCCAGCCTGTGGGCCATCACCGAGCATAACTCCATCCTGGGTCAGTGTGATTTATTCCTAAGAAGACTTGGGCTTGGAAGAGGGAAGATTTAACAATTAAATTATGGTTCCATGAAATGTAAACAAATAAGGAAGAAAAACGATAGAGCCGTCCAGTGTCACTTTATACCCATCAGTTTGCCAACTTTCGCTGACTTTGGAGGAAAGAGACATACTGAATTGTCAATTAACAAAACTTTCTAGATGTCACACATGCAGAAAATGTTGAGTGCTGGGCTGCTTCCAGTTACACAATGCTGCCCATATATCTTGTGATTGTTGTGCTGTGGTAATTGTTTAAACAAAACAAAAACTGTGAGGTAGGTGATGATAGTCTATGGAGAATGCCCCACAATTTCTTTGGGTGTTCAGCCATTCTAAAAGCAAAATACTGCAAAATGTTTTAGGAATACCTTCAATTAAAACTTGACTGTTGATTGATTTGGGGGAAAGCCCTAAAAGCAAATACCAGGCATGCCATAAGACTAAGCAAAACTGGAGAAGCTAGCCAGGAGAGCAGACATGATGAAGACGCATGGAACAGGGAGGGAAAGAAGTGTAGTTAACACTCATGATTTAAATAATGCAAAGGCCTCGTGCAATTGATGAGGTCTTCACTTGACCTGTGTGACTACAGCCCAAAGTTCTAGATTTTGATTCAGAATGGTGCCTAGAGGCGAGAATAAAAGACCCCCTTCCAATTGAGGTTTCTTTTGAAAGGTCTCTGTTAATTTTAATTTTTATGAACTCAGGAGAAGAGAACATTAACTTGGTAGAAGGCAAAGTTCTGTCCACCAGCCAGATAAGGCTGAAAACTGCTGAATGCTCACAAAAGCCCCAGGAGGTCACTCATTGTTCCCTATCTTATCTGGTGGCATCAATGCCAGAATTCAAACTCAATTCTTTCCTTTGCTCCCATCCCAATGCCTGCCTGGGTGGAAGGAAGCACTCCTTCGAAAGGGCACTTTGTGTGTGTGTGTGTAGATTGGAAAGTTCACATGCAGCTATGTGTGTAAATTCTCTGTGAGCTTTCATCAGGCAGAATTATATAATAATATCATATGATTTTGCAAGAAGTTCAGCAGGGCTGTTTTGGAGGCTGTCAGCCAACACACTGTACAGACAGTGAGGCGTCAGAGCTGCCACTGCAAAGTGGATGTTAATTACCTAAAACAATGTGTGCAATAGGCAAAGGAAAAAAACAAGACCTGCTCTCTCAGCCTTAACCGTTCATCTATTACCGCGCCAACTGCAAAGTTATTTAGCCCGGAGGAGTTGTAATTAGCTGGTTTGCAAATTAATAAGATCTTTAAAAAGAAAAGAAAGAAAAGAAAAAAGGCTACAAGGGAAAAAGAATGGTGGGAAACTTTTTATCTCTGATTCTCGAGGAATATATTTAGTCTGCAATTACCTCATTAACTGCCCTGAATTCATTTAACACATGCCATAGACATTCTGCCTGAGTGGGGTAGTTGAGCATAGCACAGACCCAGCAGGTCAAGCAGCAAGAGAGACACAGAAGAGCAGTGTATGGTTTCCAAATTTTACCTGTTTCTATCTTGAGCACAAATCAGTTGTTTGGTTTGAGTTTGCAAATGCTAATTCCTGTATTTAACTGTGCCAGAGACATTAAATTTAACTGAGGTGAACTAAAGGCAAAATCATGTTGGTTCTTCAAAAGTCAGAGAGTGGGCATGACTTAGTCCCAGTAACAATGGAGGTTGCCTCACCTCAAACAGTGTAATTAGCTCTTTAATCTTATTGGCCTTTAATAACAAGAGGGACATAATGAATAGGTAGTCAGTTTTGTTTGGTGAAGGATGTTTTCTCTCCTAATAATGAAAAACTTTCTTTTTTTCCCTGTTTTTCCTACTGGCAAAGGAGGTTTAAAAGACAATTCCAGTTACAAGAGGATATGTACTATAGCATGATTACATGATTAATGGGTTCACTCCAAATTCTCTCAATTGCAGCTTAAGAACTTTCCATATATAGTATACGGCAGGACTGCTATTATAACAGGTAAATTGTAATGACCATTTGTCCAATATCACTATGTTTAAGCCATACAATTTATTTTGACCTCCATATCAACCTTACAAGGTGGTATTATCTATACATATTACAGATAAGGAATTTGATGCTCAGCTGGGTTAAAAATTTTGCTCAGGGCACAAGCAAGAGAAAATGTAAATGTAGACATCCTGTCTCCAGAGTTCTTGGCACCATACTCCTTAACCGCAGGCGTTTCTTTTCGGTGTAAATTCAGTCCATACAAAGGCTAAAGAGTTGCAATCAAGTTATCTGAGCTTATTTGGCTGTAATTAGTTTACCCAGTCAGGTTCAGTCTCCTACAGAGACTAAACATCAGCCTAGAGAGTGCACCTTTAGCTCCCCTTCCTACAAAGTCTCCAGTTTTTTTTAGAGACCCATCTTTACTAGCTGCCTCCTGATAATCCACTAGTAGGACTTAATTTAGTATGCAGCTTTGAACTTTGGTAAAATTAAAATCTCAGTGACTGGATCCAGTATACTATACGAGTCACTGCTAAGAATGGAAGATAAATGGATAGAGAAAATTTGCAGCTTGGGAAGGAGGTAACAGTTAAGCAAGAGGGCTTCAAATAAGAAGATGGAGATCCTTCAGATCTACACGGGCCACTTGATGATTCAACCAAGGGTAAGCCTTGTGCAGCAAAGGAGGGCCCTCTGATACCAAGTCAGTGGTGAACACATGGGGCTAGTTTGAGGGCTGGGAGGGATGCTGGTAAAGTCTGTAAGCTTCAAGAAGGCAGACCTCTTCTCTTGTTCAGTACTCTAACTCTAGCACCTAAAACAGTGCTTGATGAAGTCTAAAAAAATATGTGTAAATAAAAAATGAATAGATAAATCAATGTGTGCTCAGTGAGATCTCTCTACCCTGGAAAACAGAAAAGGTATCTCTAGTTATCAGATTTAAGCATCATATGACTCTCTCTTAGGAAAAAAGAACTTTTTCCAGAAGTATGTGGACAGGCTGGTCCTCACAGCTCATGACCCTGAACTGGGTCACATGACCTCTCCTTATCCAATCACTGCAAGGGAAGTGGAATTATTCTTGGATCCATCAGCCCCATCCTTGATTGGAAGGGATACTGCTCCCCACTTTACATAATCTTGTGGGGTGGCATAGATATTTGGATAAAAAAGAGATTCTATTAGGAAGAGTAAAAGGGGGAGGTATATATTGAGGTGACAATAAACAGGTAAAACATTGTTGCTGTCTGGCATAGAGTGAACACTTAGTGATTGTTTAAGGGAATCAGTGTTAGTGAAAGTTTTGCACTCAACATAGAAAACATTCATGCACATCAGTGGGAGCTAATTTTGTCTCAACATTTTAAACAATGCTAGTGGTACTTGTTAAAAGCATGGTTCTCAAGATAATCACTGATTAACTAACTAACTGGCAAAAGTTCAATAATTTCATGAGTCTACCTGACTTATACATCCTTAGATTCAGACCAGATCCAGTGACACTGGATCGAGCTTTATCAAGTTTAAAGACAGAATTCCATAAAGATCAGATGATGTGCCAGAGGCCACACACAACTCTAATGTGTCAATTCTCTGCACTGTATTTTCATCAATCTTTTATTATAAGGAATAGTTGTTTTAATTTTTAATATAATCATAAGTATACTTTAAGTACTACTTTTATAATTGTCATGGGATGAAAAGAATAACATTAGCAGTTGACATTAGAATTCCTTTTAAGTAGTAACGCTTTCCAGAAGAAAAATACATCTAATTACAAGCAAAAGACAAGGCTCAGATACATAAAACATTCCTGATTGTTTTGCATTAAATTAAGGAGAAATTTGGAAATGAGGGGACAAGAGATAAAAGAGGAAAGGGGATAGCTAAAAAACTGAGATAGAATTTTATTTTTTTATTTTAAGAAATAAAAGAAGGAAAACATTAACAAACAGATATTCATTTACAAATAGCATAAGAACAATACAAACAAAACAGAGTTACAGACAAAGTTGTAGGAAATTAACCATGGTTGTTCTATTACTTATTGATATCTTCAAAGTGGTTTCTCAAGAAAACAAATAGAGACATACAAGATTGATCAAACAAGTAATCATTAACTGTTCCTTTCTGCAGAGCAATAGAAAACAGTGGTACAACTATGTTAGCTATCCTGTGTATGCATACTTACATAATTTCCCCTTTTTTTCCCACACCCCAGTTGCCCTTTACTTTTGAGCATTTTCCTTTTGTTTTACAATGTCTATCATACCTCCTAGTTTTTATTTGCTCTTTCAGGTCTTACACTAGTGAAACAATGCGGTATTTGCACATGCAGGTCTGATTTATTTCACTTACGAGTATGGTCTCTAGTTGTGACCATTTACCTGTAAAAGCCTCGAGTTTATCTTTCTTTATAGCTGAGTAATATTCCATTATATGAAAGTCCCACAATTTTCTTATTCAATCCTCGGTGGAGGGACATTTCAGTTGCTTCCACAGTTTAGTAATTACAAATTGGGCTGCGATGAACATGGGTGCACATATATCTCTGTGATATGACATTTTCAGATCTTCTGGGAAAATACCCAGAAGGGGAATAGCTGGGTTGAATGGGACCTCTAGATCTAGTCTGCGGAGCAGTCTCCAAACTGATTTCCACAGTGGTTTCACCAGTCTGCACTCCAACTAGCAGTAGAGAAGAGTGCCTATTTCTCCACAGCCTTGCCAGCATTTGTTATTGGTTGATTTCTTAATGCTAGCCATTCTTACTGGGGTGAGATGAAATCTCAATGTTCTTGTAATTTGCATTTCTCAAATGACTAATGATATTGAACATTTTCTCATGTATTTATTTGCCATTTGTATTTCTTTATCTGAGAAGTGTGTATTCATCTCAGCTGCCCATTTTTGGATTGGGTCTTCGAATTTGTGGGGGCTGATGTTTTTTAATTCTTTATATGTTCAAGATAAAAGACCTTTGTCCAAGGGAGAGTCAGCGAAAATTTTTTCCCAATTTGTGGGTTTTCTTTTTACCCTGCTGGTGATTTCTTTAGATGTGCAGAAACATTTCAGGAGGATGAGATCCCAGTTGTTGATTCTTTGAATTATGTCATGTGCCGTTTGGTTGTTGTTCATGAACTCTCTGCCTACCCCTATGTCTTCAAGGTTTTTACCTCCTTTCTCTTCCAATAGATTTAATGTTTCTGTTTTAATATTGAGATCTGTGAACCATTTTGACTTGAGTTTGGTGCATGGTGATAGACTTGGGTCTATTTTCAGTCTTTGGCAGGTGGCAAGCCAATATTTCCGGCACCATTTATTAAAGAGGCTATCATTCTTCCAGTGAGTTCTTTTGGCCCCTTTATCAAAGATTAGGTAGCTGAGTGTGTTTGTGGTTGTGGCTGTTTCTTCCAGTCTGTTCCATTGATCCTCAGGTCTGTTTTTTAGCCAGTAGCATGTTGATTTTATTATAGTAGCTTTGCAGTATAATTTCAGGTCAGGGATTGGGATTTCACCTGACTTGTCCTTGTTGCCCAGGATTGCTTTTGCTATTCTGGGTCTCTTCTGGTTCCAGATGAATTTAAAGAATGTTTTCTCTAAATCTGTGAGGTATGTTAATGGTAGTTTAATGGGAATTGCTTTGAATCTGTACAGCAATTTTGGGAGTATGGACATTTTCACAATGTTGGTTCTTCCTATCCATGAGCAAGGAATATTTTTCCACTTACTGAAATCCTCTTTGATCTCTTCTTTCAGAGTACTGTAGTTTTCACTGACTAAATCTTTTACTTCTTTTGTTAAATTGATTCCTAAATATTTCAGTTTCTTGGATGCTATTGTGAAAGGTATGGTTTCCTTAATTTCTCTCTCAGTCTGTTTGTTGTTTGTATATAGGAACGTTGTTGACTTTTGGGTGTTGACTTTGTATCCAGCTACACTGCTGAGTTTTTTTATTAATTCAAGGAGTCTTTTTGTGGAGTTTTTGGGGGTCTTCCATGTAAAGTATCATATCATCTGCAAATAGTGATAGTTTTACTTTCTTATCATTATTCTTTTTATTTCTCTCTCTTGTCTAATTGCTCTGGCTAATGGTTCCAGAACTATCTTGAACAGGCATGGTGACAGCACACATCCTTGTCTTGTTCCTGATTTTAAGGTAAAAGCTTTCAGTTTTTGTCCATTTAGTGTGATGTTGGCTGTTGGTTTGTCATAGATGGCTTTGATCAGGTTGAGGTAAAGACCATCTATTCCTATTTTCTGTAGAGTTGCTATCATGAATGCATATTGGATTTTGCCAAAAGCTTTTTCTGCCTCTATTGAGATGATGATATGGTTTTTGTCTTTGGCTCTATTGATATGGTGTATAACATTTACTGATTTGAGAGTACTGAAACATCCCTGCATTCCTATACTGAATCCAATTTGGTCATGGTGTATGATTTTCTGAATGATTCACTGCATTCTATTTGCTAGTATTTTATTGAGCATCTTTCCATCTATATTCATTAGGGAGATCAGTCTGTAGTTCTCTTTCTTGGTTGAGTCTTTCTCTGGTTTTGGTATCAGTATAGTACTTGCCTCCAGAAATGAGTTAGAGAGAATTGCTTCATTTTCAATTTCATTGAAGAGTTTGAGGAGCGTTGGTATTAAATCTTCTCTGAATCTTTTGTAAAATTCTGCTGTGAATCCATCAGGGACTGGACTTTTCTTTGTCAGTAAGTTTTTAGTCACATTTTAAATCTCATTAATTGATAATGGGTTGTTCAGGATATTTATATCTTCTTGACTCAACCTTGGAAATTCATATGTATCTTGGAATCTGTCCATTTCTTCTGAGTTTTCTATCCTATGGGAGTAAAGATTTTCAAAGTAGGTATTAATGATCTTCTGAATTTCTGTGGAATCTGTAGTGATTTCATCCTTTTCATTCCTTATTGCATGAATCTGAGTTCATTCCTTTATTTTTCTGATAAGATTGGATAGGGGTTTATCAATTTTATTAATGCTTTCAAAGAACCAACTCATTGATTCATTTGTTTTTTGGAGGGTTTTCTTCATCTCAAGTGCATTAATTTCTGCCCTAATTTTTATAATCTCCTCCCTTCTTTGGGCTTTGGGCTTGACTTGTTCTGCTTTTCCTAAAAGTTTAAGGTATAGCAGTATGCTATTTATTTGTTCTCTTTCTGTTTTCCTTATATGTGTGTTCACCGCAATAAATTTTCCTCTGAGAACTGCTTTCATTGCATCCCACAGACTCCGGTAAGTTCTATTTACATTTTCATTTGTTTGTAGGTATTTTTTAATTTCCTCTTGAATTTCTTCTGTGACCCATTGGTTGTTCAGGAGGTTGTTGTTTAATTTCCAAGCGTTTATTGAGTTTTTGGAGTTCCTTTGGTCATTAATTTCCAGTTTCATTGCACTGTGGTCAGATAATATGCATGGGATAATTTCAATTCTTTTGCATTTAGGTAGGTATGCTCTATGGGCTAGAATGTGGTCTATTTTAGAGAAAGTCCCATGTGCAGCTGAGAAAAATGTGTATTCTGATGTTGTGGGGTGGAACACTCTGTATACATCTACTAAGTCCATTTATTCACAGCTTTGGTTCAGATCTGTTATTTCCTTACTTATTTTTTATTCAGTTGACTTATCTCTTTGTGTCAAAGAGGTGTTGAGGTCCTCTATTATAATAGTGTTATTAATTATATGGGTTTTCATGTCTGTTAAGATTTGTCTTATATAGTTTGGTGTTCCAATATTTGGTGCATAGATGTTTATGATTGTTATCTCATCCTCTTCCAGTTTTCCCCCAACATGTATGTAGTGACCTTCTTTATCTCTTTTGATTGTTGTCGGTTTGAAGTTTACATTGTCTGCAAACAGAATAGCTACACCTGCTTTTTTCTGGGTTCCTGTTTCATGGAGGATTGTTTTACATCCTTTCACTTTCAGTCTGTGAATTTCCTTTTCAGTAAAATGTGTTTCCTGTACACAGCATATCATTGGATTCTGTTTCTTAATCCACTCTGCCAGCCTGCTTCTTTTGACTTGTGAATTGAGGCCATTTACATTTATGGTTGTAACCGATATGTGTTGACTTATCATTGTTATGTTATTTACTTGCTGCTGGTTTCCTACTTTTTCTACCTGTTTAACTGTTGCTCTTCTTGATGGTTCCTTTCTTTTGTTTTTCTTGAAGTTGCATTCATGTTTTTCTCTGTCTAGAATCTTTTAGTACTCTTTGCAATGATGGTTTGGCACTCATGAAGTTCTTCAGTTGTTCTTTGTTGTGGAAATATTTTATTTCTCCATTGAATTTGAAGGAAAGTTTGGCAGGGTACGTCAGTTGTGGTTGGAAGCTGTTATGTCTCAAGACCTGTAATACTTCACTCCAAGCTCTTCTGGATTGAATGGTTTGTGTTGAGAAGTCTGCCATGATTCTGATGGGCTTTCCTTTATAGATAATCTGTTTCTTTTCTCTAGCAGATTTTTTTGCTGAAGATCTGGGATCTTGACTATTATATGTCTGGGTGTAGTTTCATTTTGGTTGTGGTTAGTTGGGTTCTATATGCCTCATCTAACTGTATGTCAGGTTTTGTTTCCATGCTTGGGAAATTTTCTGCTATTATTTCTGTAAATATTCTTTTTATGTAGTTTGTATTGCCTCCTGCTGTTTCATTGACTCCTATCAGTCATACATTATCCCTCTTTGCCTCATCTTGGAGCTGTTGAATTGATTTTTCCTCGTTCCTTGGTGATTTTAAGAGATCCTTTCTTCCACAATTGCTAGCTCCCATGCTGTCTTCAAAATCTGAAATTCTATCTTCAGGTTCATTCAAGTGGTTTTAGCAGTTTTCAGTGGAAGCTTTGATTTCCTTGATATCTCTTTGAATCTGCTGCATATGTCCTAAATCATTTATATATTTTTCATTTAATGTTTCTGTCCATTGCCTATGTTCATCTATTTTTTACATGTTTCTTCTTTAGATGTGCTGAACAGTTCTTTCATTATTATTGTCATTCCATTTTTTGCCTGAGTGATTATTTCTGATCTGACCTCTTCTATGGCCTGATGGAGTTATTTCTTCCATTGCAATCATTTCAGCAATTTCAGGACTGTGTTTACCAAGTTCTCCTATGTTGATGTCTCTTAGACTTGTTCTGAGGGGCGTGAAGTTGTGAGATTACATTTTAGTCCTTCATCTTGTCATGTTTGATGGTGGTGGTAAAGCGCTCAGTCCCTTTCCTCCCTATCAGCCCAGCAAAGGTCACTAACCTCCCTAATTTTCCTGGTGGTCAAACTTGCCCCTCAGTAGCAGCTGGAGTGGGCCACTTAGTATGGGTTCTTCCAGCAGATGGTGAAGTTTACCTAGTTCTTCCAGGTCTCAGACTCCAATCATGATGTCTTCAGGTCACAGACAATTTGATCCAGTGTCCCCTATCATCTCAGGGCCTAAGTATGAACCAGAAGTGGTCTGCACTGGTGGAGTGATCACAGACCACTTGATCCTGTGACTCCAGAGAGTTCAGGGCAAAGGTAAAGCCCAGACACGGACTGCAGGGTCTGAAGTTCATGGACTGCCTGATTCTGTGTCTGTAGGCCTTTCACTGCCAGTACAGGAGCCAGAGGTGGGCTGCATTGGCAGTGATCACAGACTGCCTGTTTCTGAGCTCTTGCCCAGACGTGAATCCTGGAACCCAGACATAAATCGCAACTTCAGCATTTTCCTAGGCCACCTGCTCTGGGGCTTCACGTGTCACTGGGCATGTGTGGGGATGCCCCTCGCAAACCCTGGTTTTAGCAGGTTTGTGGGTCCCTTGAGACAGTCTCCTGTGTGTCCCGGGCACATGGAAGGCAGAGATACCTGAGGTAGAATTTTAAAGGGTAGATATATAATTTATCTTAAAGGTAAGATGGTTTATAGATGCAACCATTATTATGTACCTTGAAACTTCCATTAAATCTTCTATATGTAGAGAGATTTCATTTTTTTAATCAAAAGGAAGGTGAATTTTTAAACCCGTGGTAACAAATTTTGGAATAAAAATAGCAGAAAAATCATATATGATTTTAACTGCACACTGAACAGTGATGTTAAATGTCCTTAATTACATAATGGTAGTTTTAGCACATTGGCTCTGCAAAATTTAAAAAAAAAAATCCCTTTCTCTGAGGAAAGTGTTGCCCCGTAAAACATCCTGGGGAAAAAAAGAGGGAAAAAAAGGGGGTAAATATAATACCTAGGAAAGTTAGGGTGAAAAGAAGGTAAATATGATAACTAGCAAACTAGATCTAGGGTAAAAGGTATTTAATGAGCCAGAGAAAGTGAAATTTGAACAAAGAAGAGGGAACCAAGGCATTGCCCTTTATCTAAACACCCTTATCACATTATTGTGAAAGTGCAAATGAAAATATAACATCAGACACCAGAAAGATTAAAAATGGCTGTACCTCAAATATGCCAAGGACAACATTTTTTTAAAACTAAGAAGTTGGGAAAATATTTATAATATATGCGGCAGGGAATTAAGATGTTTGATATGCAAAAAGTTCTTTTAGGTCAGTAAAAAAAGTGTATCCTGTATCAGAGAAACTGGCAAAAACTATGAGTAGGAACTCACCAATAAAGATATATTTAAATGGGTTAAAAGTGTCATCATATTTTACTCCAAGAAGCACACTCAAAATACAAAAGCAAAAAATTTTAAAAAGCAAAGAGAAATGAAGAAAAATATCATTAGAATCATTCATCAAACTTTCTTCTCTTTGAGAACCAATAAAGCATCAAATATGAACTGGAACAAACTGAATAAAATGTTTGTTTCGCTCAGTTGAATGGATATATATCAAATTCAATCCCTAAAAACACAAAATATGCTTTCTTCTCAATTTTCTTGGGGATACTTTCAGAAAATGACCACTCTCTTAAACTGTAAAGAAAACAAAAACAAAAACCTCTTTCAAAATTAGAAAATTTAATAGAACACACCCTTTGACCACAATAATAGAGATTTGAAAGAAAGCAGAAATACTTAAATAAGAACACAAATGCATTTATGGGAAGTTGAAAACATTAACCTAAACAACTCTTGAAAACTAGAGGAAATGAAAAGTGTAATTATGGCTCATTTAGACAATAACAATGAAAACATATCAAACCTTAAGAGATGTGGTAAAAATTGAACATAAGAAAAAGTCCATTTATTTATTTATTCATTTATTTATTTATTTTGCTCTGCTTGAGACTGAACCCAAGGCTTTGTATATGTCAGGCAAACTCTTTACCACTGAGCTACATCCTCAACCCTTGGATTCTGAAATGAATGAATGAATGAAAATAAATGAGCAGAAAATTCCATTCCTAATCTCTCCAAAAAGACTTGAAAAGAAAGCAATGAAGTTAGACTTAAAAAAGTCATTGCTGTGCTTGCTTTGGCAGCACATACACTAAAAATTCATTACTAAAACCTAAGTCCAAAATAATTAGCTATAAAAGAAATAAATATTAATTAGAAGTGGCAACCATTAGAAGTGGCAATTCAGTAGAACTGGCTTTTCAAAAGATGAAACAAAGAGATAAAGTTCTGGAAATTCTAATTAGTTTTAAAATGAATATAAGCTTTTAACATAATTAAAATAGTTTGTTAAGTGGAGGAGTTAGTAATTATCTTGATGGGAACTAATAGAAGGTCTATAAATGGAGCTAAGTATATAAAAATTAGACTTAAAACAGCAGAGAAATAAAGTATGTTGGAAAATGGACAATAATTTTCATTTTGGAAAATGACCTAAAAATCATTTTCCTGCTTCACACAGTAAATAAATTCTAAGTAGATCAAAATTCTAAATGTACCAAATACAGCCATAATCTGGAAGGATATTTGGGAGAATTTTCAATACTCATGAGTTTAGTAGGGCTTTCTGGGCAGAGTCACAAAACCAGAAAAGTGCAAAAACAGACTGAATAACTTTGCTCTATCTGTTAATACATTCATTTATTTATTCAATAGGGACTGTTTTCCATGTCCACGCACTGTTAGAGGCATTCCGGGAATAGCAGGGAACAAAACTAACAAAGATTTTTGCCGTACAGTGAGGGAGACAGAAAATAAGCAAAAATAAATTCATATATAAGTGAACTCTACAGTTAAAAGGTGGTAAACTTCACAGTTCATAGAAGGTGATGAGGCTAGATAAGCACTAAGTGCATTAAAAATAGAAAAGTTCGGTTGCAATTTTAAACACAGTGTACCCCCTCGAAGTCACGGTTCAGAGTTCATAGCCTCAACCATTTGTGGACATTTTCTCTCTTAGAACCTAACTAATAATTGTTCCTGGAAACTCCCACAACGTCAAGGAAACTGCAAGTATCCTCCGCAACTGCTTTTTGGAGGGAGGTTTGCAAGTGGCCAATCTGAGAGCGTTATTCAGTTCTCCTTGCTGCTGATTGGCTGCTGTCCTGTAACCTATCTCCTCCAGATGCGCCCGTATTCCCGCATCATAACAGGTTGCTGTACTGTGTGTAGCTATCTCGAGTGTTCTGGGTTTTGTTCTTCTTAAAGCCCTAAGATTCGTAAGATGCCGCCAAAATATCCTGGAACCCCTAAGTCTTTCTTAATACAGTGTTTTATTAAATTAAATTACATAGCTCTAGGATACATTGCATATTTAGTGCTTAAACTATAAAAATAGGCATTTAGAGGCTTTTTTTTTTTTTTACAATATTTGAAATTCTCAGTTTTACACAATTCACAGGCTCTCTAGGAACGTAAGCCCCGTGAATTTCAGGGGTCCACCATACTCTGGTCGGTGGTGATTTATTTGAGAAGAAGACAGTGGTGACAGCCTTAAAGAGATGAAGGAAGGAGCCATATGGCTTTCTCAGAGAAGAAAGTTCTTGGCAGGAGGAGCAGCCCTGTGATTCCCCTAAGATGGGAACAAGCTTGGGACAGCGAAGGATTAGGAAATGTGACTTTTGTGGCTGGACATGAACCAGTCAAGGAACGGGCACTGGGAGTAAAACCAGAGAGACAGTGACTACAGGAGAGACCATGCTTGGTAAGGTTATGGCTTTACTCTGAGACAGACAGGAGCTACCAGAACATTTAGAACCAAGGACGGTCAGGATTGACTTTTTCTCAACTGTATTAATCTGCTGCTGTTTGAGAGCAGACTGTAGGAGGTCCGGAGCAGGATCAGAGATAGATAGAGGCTACTACAGCCATCCAGGCAAGATGGGAAGGCGGCCTGTGTGATGCAGTGGTGTTAGCATGGATGGCTATCATCCAGATATAGTCTGAAGGCAGAGCCAACAAAATATCCTGAGAGATCGGGGGAGAGAAAAGGACTCAGCCTTGTGAGGATCGCCTGCAGGTTGCATTTTCCTGATAAACCACAGCTCCTGGCCAGGAGGGCAAGGCCGCAAGTAGAGTAGATATGGAGGAGGAATCCCAGGCTTCATTTCTGCACACATACTGCTTGACATGGCTCTTACACATTAAGTCAAGAAGTCAAAAAGAATCTGGATAGAGGCCTGTGACGTTCAGGAGAAAGTTCTGGGGCACAAATAGATGGTAAGGCAGAGTCAGTGTACGTCTTCATTATTCTGACTGCCTAATAAATACCAGTCTGGGTGGCTTAAACAACAGACATTTACTTTTCTGAGGCTGGAAAATCGAGATCAGGTGCCAGTGTGGCCAAGATCTGGTGAAGTCTCTCTGGTTTTCAGTCACCTCCCCAGTGTGTCCTCACAGGGTGGATAGGCACAGAGATATATCTCTGTCATCCTCTTCTTATGGGGATACCATTCCTATAGCACCATTATGGCCCCAGTTTACCTTATTTGCCCCCTAAACACAGTTACATTGGGGGTTAGGACTTTAACATATGAACCAACATATAAATCTGAGGAAGTGGGAACAATTCAGTCCAAAGCAGTGTGCAGATGCTATATAGAACCCATGAGATGAATGAGGCAACCAAGCTAGAGAGCGAGAGTAGATGAGAAGAGAAAAACAGCAAAAGCAGCGTATATAGCAAATTACACAGCAGATGACATGCTAGGGATGTATTTACTATGCATAGTAACAGAAGACTGGTATTTTCACTGAACACAGGATGCTTTTAAATGAAGGAGACACTTCCAAGTACAGTTAGGTAAAGGACGTGAACAGGTAATTCCCAGAAGAAATTCAAATGACCATTAAACATACCATGCATTAGTTCGTTGCATTAATTACCACACAAACACAAACCAAAAAAATTGATTTTCACTCATCAGATGGGTTAGAATTAAAGTAAAGTGATGGTGATCAGTTTTGTGGCATTTGGGAAAAAATGGATATTCCATGCATAGACAATGAGGAGAGAAATAAGTACAGCCCTACTATATAGTGGTTGGCCCAAAGACATAAACACTTAAAAATAATCCAATTCCAAGGCAAATTACATGGTCACAAGTCAGTATTTATCTTGGGGAAGAGGACAGTGTCAGCTACATGGATAGGCATGGGAGGGGAAGCTGTAAGGAGCCAACAACATTCTATTTCTTGGTGGTCATAGGTCATGTTCACTTTGTAAAAGTTCATTAAGATGCATCATTTCTCTGTGCAATTTATATATTAGCATAATTTAAAAAGTAGTAACATCTTCTATTTGACACAGCGATTCTCCTTCTATAGCACGGGAAGCAGCAATTCAGCAAATACCAAAGCCCGTAGTTGAGCCATTATCCAGACACAAGCAGACTGTATCTGCATTCTGATGTGCCAGGGATACAAGAATAACCTTAGCTGTCTTTTTGTCCTCACAGTCAGTCCCCAAATGCCACATACTATTAACAGTGACACCAGCCAGCAGGAATTCTTTCTGGGTTGCTGGGGATCAACTCAGTGTCAGCACAGTTTTGTTCAAAGAGCATAGGATGAATGGGCAACCAGATTCTGTATTAGATGAAATGCCCTGTGATGTGTGGAGTCGGTAGTTCCAGAATGTTCCACTCCACAAACAGAACCACCCAGAGGAAACAGAGCTTTTCAAGGAAAGGAGTAAAGCTGCAAAGCTAATATTGTTAGATAACATGTAAATCACCAGGACATCCCCTTAAAGTGGTGACAGTATGGTTATTTACCCATTTCCATATGATGAAGTGGTTCTTGGAGAGGCCAAGTCATTTTCCTCAAGCATCCACACCTGGCGGTTTTTGTACTGCCCCCGAGCCAGAGGAGTGACTGCTAGGGCTGCTCTTTTCTACCAGCCCTGGTATCACTACTGAGTCTTTATACAAATTCAGAGTCAGGCTCTCACCTAGGGAGCTTATGAAATATGAGCTGCATTTTTATAAGAAATGAGCTTAGAGATTAGAAAATCAGTTCTACTTTTTAGGGGAAAAAATAAAAAGAAAAAAATGGTCACCAAGAAAGGGAAGTGAGATTGCCTGGCTGCCTCTTCCTGCTCTTCAGAAGCTGTGTGAAATGTCACAGCCTGGAGAATTTTCACTGACCTTTCCATTCTTCTCTCTCCAGGCATCCCATCTTTTCCTCTGCAGCCTAATTGTGAAGGACAGGTGATTCTGTTCGGTTCTAGTTTGATGCTCCACACAGAGGTAAGGATAATTTTATCACTGCTGTGTTTTTAACTTATAGTAGCACCTGGGACATAATAAGTGCTGAATAAATCCCTATGGCATAAACAAATGGGCATTTTATTCTCACTCCAGCTCAATTCGTTATCCTTAAAAGAAATGTGTGTGTGTGTGAGAGAGAGAGAGAGAGTTCCACTTTTTAAAGTCCTCTTTTAAAAATGCACCCATTCTAATGGCCCTGGAAAATGAATTTTGAATCCAGCTTCTGGTGGGCAGTTAGATGGTCACAGTATCGCTTTGGGGCAGCCTCTTAATAGCTATGTGACCTTGGTTAAGTTCCCGAATGTCTCTCAGGTTGAGCTTCCTCACACTTAAGATGGAAAATGATGCTATCTATCTAACAGATGGGTCTTCATGTAACTCATCTCAGTTGGGTTACTTTTGAGATAGAAATACTCATTCATTCATTTGGAGAGTGAATGTGTTATTATTCATCAATAATGCTCCAGGAACTGTGGTGTAACTGGGACTGTTCCAGGCTGGGGAACTGGATGTCTATGCTCTTACCCTCCCCTGAAGCTTGCTGTGGGCTTGATGTGAGGTAAGGAGCAGGGCTCACAGGAGGGTCCCAGAAACTGGCAGTTTTCTTCTCAGTGCTTCTCTGATGGCTGCACTTTGGGTAGCAGGGTTCCTGAGTGGTGGTTCTCCGACTTGGCTGCCCACTGGAATCGTAAAGAGCTTCAGTCCCACGGGTGCTGGTGGAGGCAGTCTAGGAGGCAGCCCTAGCAGAGCATTTTCAAGCTCCTTGGGTGAATGCAGTGAGTAGCCAAGCAGTACCCTGCTCCAGTGCAGGTGAGCCTGACTCTTTGCACTCCTTAACCACCTCCTCTTTCTCTCTTCTTACTGTTGCAAAAAATACCACAAAAATTTACCATGTCAGCCATTTTTCAGTGTCCATTTAAGTGGTATTAAATACTTTCACATTGTTGTACAGCTGTCATCACCAACTGTCTTCAGAACTTTCTCATCTTCCCCAATCAAATCTCTGGACCCATTACACTTAAATTCTCCATTCTTCTCCACCCTACCTTTGGAAAACACTGTTCCGCTTTTACCCTTATGAATTTTCCTACTTTAGGTAACTTCTATAAGAGTAGTATCATACCTATACTTTTGTGTCTGGCTGTCTTGGTCAGGGTTTACTAGAGGAACAGATATAATACAAGATAAACAAATGTACAAGGAATTACAAGTTTGGCTTACAATGGTCAGCTACAGAGTTGGATGAGGAAGCGTGCAGAGGGTGTCTGCACGCTGGAGATTAAAGAGCCCAGCCCCGGGCCTGGAGCTCGCTGCAGTGTCCTTGCAAGTCCGTATCAAAAGGATGATGGGTCTGCGACGGAATGCTGAAGAATATACGCTGAAGGCCGGAGAGCCAACACCAGAAGGCTGAAGAGTCCCAGATGGAAGCCCAACAGTCTGCACCAGAAGCCAGGAGATGACCGAGCTGAAGGCGAAGACCGGAGCTCCTCTGAAGAACCAGCAGCCAGTCCTTCCTCAATTCCTTTTTTATATAGTCTACCCACTCTGGGGAGGTGGGGGTGGTTCTCCACACCCACACCCTCTGCAGGCCTGCCTCTTGCACAGGCTCAGGATGTATACAAAGTAAGCACTCTGGCTTCCTGCTAAGTTACTTAGCCAAACCTCTAGACTCCCCAAGTTGACACAATGTTCAACCATAACACTGGCTTATTTCACTCAGCATAACATCCTTGAGGTTCATCCATGTTATAGTATGGATCAGAGTTTTCTTCATTTTTAAGGCTGAATAATTTTCCATTGTGTAGATGTGCAACATTTCGTTTATTCATTCATCCGTCGATGGATACTTGGGTTGCTTTCTCCTTTTGACTGCTGAGAATAATGCTGGTATGAAGTTCAAGGAGCAAATATCTTCTGTTCTTTTGTACACATGCCCCAAAGTGGGCTCACTGACTCACCGCTCTTCTCTTTTAATCACTATCTTCCTTGCCACCCAGCATAGTTTTATTTAAGACAAGTCATTTACTCCTTCTTGGAATCACCCTGAATCCATGTAAAGACTGGGCAAAGAGAATATGCAGAAAGGAAAGGAATAACATTTAAGTGAATGACCTTTTGGCATAGTGGAATTGATCACAGATTTGCAGAGCTCCAGAACCTGGAGTATTCTGTGCCTGTAGTGCAAGATTTCACTGACAAAGGGCAGGTGTGTACGTGCCCCACAGCCCGGAGTCATTTTAGACTGATCCTGACAGGAGGTGATGGTTTCCTGTCTTAGCTCACGGCTGGAGCATCTCTGGATCATTGTTTCCCCTGGAGCCAAGGCCTCCTGATGCTTGGAAGTTGTGATAGATCTGGGAGGAAGTGACTTTGACAGTGACTTCTTCATGACATAAGAAATATTCTGTGAACGTTACAAGGATCCTTTCTACCTCTTGACAATGCTTGGCTCTCCAAAAGCCAGGAGGGCCTTTCTTCAGCTTTTAGGCACATTCTGTCAGAGGCCAAGGGGCTGAGGGAGGGAAATGCATACCACCTTCTTGGTGTTTAATGCTAATATTTGTTCCCAAGAGGAAAATAATTCCCTTGGCATGGAAACTGCATTCATCACTGCAAGAGGCAATACTAATCATCAAAAATGGTAAAACATTAGTCCATCCAGACAATGGAAGCCATGATTCAACTGATTCCAACCTTCCCATCACAGAACTCTGAACTCATGTTTCAGAGGCTCCAAACTATGTCTCTTAAACAGTTCCATCCCTACTACAATAAGTTTTTCTGAGCATCAACCACCAGACACTCTGTCATGGGAGGTTGGAGATCTCCCTTGTTCAGGGTATGAGCTTGCGTGTGGGTGAGCTCTTAGCAGACACCTCCTTCTTCAAAGCTTTGGTGGGAACAATGATAGAGTGAGCGTAAGAGTCCACTCGATGTTTGTTACAATAATAGTACCTTAGACTATCTCCTGCGCCTATAGCAGAATAGCAGAATATCACAGGCTGGGTGATTATCTATCTATCTATCTATCTATCTATCTATCTATCTATCTATCTCTCTAATCTACCTATTTATCATCAGTGCTGGGGATTGAACCCAAGAATTTTGCCTGGAGCTATATCTCAGGTCTTTTATTTTTATTTTCAGTCTTTAATTTTCATTTTGAAACAGGGTCTTGCTAAGTTGCCTAGGTTGGGCTCAAACTTGCCATCTTCCTGCCTCAGCCTCCCAGAGTGGTGGAATTACAGGCATGTGCTACCTTACCATGTTCTGGGTGATTTCTTTAAAACAGCTTATTTGATTCATGATTCTGGAGACTGGAAAGTAAGTCCACGTGCATGGTGCCATCTGGCCAAAGCCTTTGTACTGCATTATTTCTTGGCAGAGAAGCAGTCAGGCATGTGAGGGTATGCAAAAGGAAAGTAATTTTCTTTTATCAGAGAACCACTCTTGGGGTACCTAACCAACTTCTTGGATAACAGCAGTATCATATTCCACATCTTAAAGGTTCCACTTTTTTAACACTGTCAGAAAGTCAAATAAATTTCAACATGAGTTTCCGAGGGGCCATTCATACCATTGCTATAGCAATATTAATGACCAAACCAACTAAAGTCTGATCCCCACAATGTCCTGCAAAATTGGCAAAGCCATGTTTGTTTTACAGATGAGCAAAGGAGCTCAAGCAAGTTAAGTAGCTTAGTGTATTAGCCTCCTACTGCTGCCATAACATATTACCATGGATTTAGCAGTTTAAAAGCAATATACTTTTCTAGTAATCTGAGCAACTTCTTTGAAGATAACAACATGTAATGTAACAACCATTGTTAATTTCTTATCATCTAATTTTGAAATTCTGTACCTTTTTTTGTGTGTGTTGCTTTGTTTTTGTCTTTGTCTTTGTTATTGTTGTGGTTTTTTTTTCTTTTTGTCTTTAAAATAAAAAAGCAACATACATTTCCTTGCTTCCAGTTCTACAGTTCTGAAGTGCTTTTCACTCAGCTAAAATCAAGGTCCACCTGGGCTTCAATCACTCAGGAGGCTCTAAGGGACCGTTGGTTTCTCTGTCTTTTCCAGCTTCTGCAGGTTGTCCCCATTCTCTGCTCAGTCCCCACACCTCAGCCCTATCATTCATTTTTTTTTATCACCATCTTTCTCTTTTGCAGTCAAATTACCCTCTCCTGCCCTCTTAAAAGAAGATGCCTTTGATTACATTTAAGGCCCACACTGATAATCCAGGACAATTTCTCCATCTCAACATTATCATATCTACAAAGCCCCTTTAACCATATAAGATGACATTCACAGGTCCAGGGATTAGGACACAGGCATTTTGGAGAGCTAGTTTTCAACCCACCACAGTTACCAAATCTATACAGCCAGTGAGTGAAGTGGTGGGGTTGAGAATCAAGTTGTGAATGATCTGGTTAAAAAGGCCACATGTTTTAAAAATTATATAAGAAATGCCTCAACATTTCTAGGTAAATGGATGTACCTTGAGACCATACTTTTAAGTGAAATAAATCAGACACACATGTTTAAATATCACATTATTCCTGTCATGTGAGAAACCAAAAGGGTAAATAAGGACCAAAATGAATGACAGACACTGGGAAGCAGGAAGCAAATGTTCAAACGGGAAGGGGGACAAAGTGGGGGAGAGGGAAAAGAAGGAAGGGAAAAGGAGAAAAAAGAGGACAGAAGGAGAAATGGAAACACAACTTCTTTAAATCAGGACAGGAAGGAGGGGTGAAGGGAAAGGATGAGAATGGAGAAAAAAGATTCAAAATGTATCATGTACAGTACACATTAAGGTGAATGTGATCATTATGTACATCAAAAATGTACCAGTAAAATTAATTAAAAATACAGCAATCCCCCAAAATAAAATTACATGAGGAATCAAAATATATCTCTTTTAAAATGTAAAAATTGCAGTTAAATCTAAAACTTTCTGTACTTCCCTCTTCCACTGCAGTCCTGGCGGCTTCTCACCTGCAGAGATGTGTTTCTCCAATTTGAGTGACTGCCCACTGGAACAGTTTCCATCCGTCTGCATGCAAAGAGCTCTACGCATCACGCATGTGTGGCATTATGTGAGAGTGTGTCACATGGTACTCTGCCATTCAACTGTTTCTGCAACCACTTCTGACTCCAACAAAATAGTTGCTAAATAAATTATTTAGGATCTTATGGGATTTTAAGAAACCTGATGTTAGTATTAAATTTCTCAAAACAACCATTTCTCACCAGGTGCATCTGTGGTCCCAACTACCCAAGAGGTTAAAGCAGAATGATCACTTGACCCCATGAGTTCAAACCAGCCTGGCCAACATAGCAAAATCTTGTTTCAAAACCAAGAAAACAAATAAAACAAAATAAAAACCCAGCCATTTCTGACCTCAAAATGGTCCCCTTTCAATTATAAGAAAACTTACACCTATCTTGTGATATTTTTTCCCTGATTCTTCTTTCGAGGGACATTTTATTACTCTTCACACCTTAGGTTGGCTTTCTTTTCTTAAACACTGAATCATTCGTGGTAGAAAAGACCCCCCCCCCATTTTCTTACTGTTGCAGGATGTTTCCGTCAGAATCCCTACCGGTCTGTATTATCCCTAGAGAAGGAGGAGAAAGAGGAAGGAGGAGAAAGAATCAGGAGAAAGATACAACAAGTGCTCAGTGGAGAAGGTTATGGTTAAACTCTTCAGCAGATATATTTGCCTTTTAGCTCTGTCTATTCTTAGCCCATGGGCCTTAGAACTTTTGTATTTTGCTCAATACTATATTTCTAGATATCCATTCCACTCGGCCATGAACCTGTTCAGGCTAAGGTCTATATTCTCCCTACTCCCACAATCTGGGAGAGTATCTGGGATGTGAGGAAGCTACAGGACGTTTGTTGAATGGCTCCATTAATTGAAATTCACCTACTTACCTCAAATTCATCCACCAAGTAGGCAAAGCTCTGTATTTTATAACCAATAATAAAAACAGTTGCAACTTTGGTGGAAGTTCAGTTCAAATGTTGCATGAGAGAAGGGTTGTGTTTCATAATTTACTTTAGCTCACCAACACCAACAAACTTCTGCAGATGTTGGTTAAATTAGAAAAGAAACCGATGTGTGGTAGGCCTGGTCTGAAGATGTGAGCTCCAAACCTACTCATGTCTTGAACTAGTGAGATGTAGGGTTTAATCCCATTTATCACTGAACACCAAAATTTGACCAAAGTCTGTGTTTGGCATGTCATGTGTTCCATTCCTGTGCTCAACCTGGAGATGCCTAGAGAGAAAGATAAAGGTTAAGCAAGGACGTCCCACCGAGCACTGGCCATGAAATGCCGCCATTTTCCATCTTCTGTGAGATAATGACTATTTGTTTGATTTTGCTTAATTTTGATTTTCTGAGACAGCGAGCCAAGTTTTTATTGGAAGAGAGATGTGTTTTGGTGAATAGGAACTACTTGTGCTTTTGCTCCAGTGTGCCCGCCTCTTGGGAACAGAGCCTTTTCCCTAAGACTCAATGCCCCCCATCAACCCTGTGGCCGCATTAAGTCGTATTCTCACAGGGCCCTGCTCTTTGACTATCTGGGGGTTAATCTAGGACATAATCTATACCAATGAGAATCTTTCCTCAGGGTTAGGAAGAGAGTGGAGGAAATTGCGTGAGGGTTGAGAGGGACTGGGTACCACATTTATTGCCATGGGAAGCAAAGCCAGGTGAACCAATTTTTTGTTGTTGCTGTTGTGTTTTTGTTTATTTTCCAGTACTGGGAATCAAACTCATGACCTTGTGCTTGCCAGGCAAGCGCTGTGCTGCTGAGCTAAATCCCCAGCCCCCAAGGTGAACCAATTTGATTAACATTTGCATAACAAATGTTCTCATCCTTTTCTTTCAATCTGTGTCACAGAATTTAAAGTGAATCCCTGTAAAGCACCATACTGTTACATTATAAAGTTTTGCCCACTCTGCCAATCTCTATTTGTCTCTAGTTGGTATATTTAGACCATTTACCCTTAAGATAATTATTGACATGCCAGCGCTTGACTCTAATGTGATATTATATTATTTGTTTTCTATGTGTTTGCTCTGGTTCTTATTTTTCTGCTTCTCTTTTCTTGCCTTCCTACAGGTTACTTGGATATATTTTAAGGTTCCTTCTTGATTTGTTTTCAGTGTTTTTGGGAATATCTTTGTATAATGTTTGCAGTTGTAATATACATACATGACTTACATCTGCCTACTGGTATTGGTATTCTAACACTCTAAATGAAGTAGAAAGTACAGTTCATTTTTGTTTGGGGGGAACAGAAATGTTTGCTAGTGACCATTATAAAGGGCTTTATCTTCCCCACTTTGAAATGTCATTGTCTTGAATATGAGAAGGTATTATAATATTTATTTTGGTTACCAAATTTACTATAATTTTATTTTAATGATCAGATGTGATTTATAAAACTTATGTGGAAAAGGATAGTCTATCATATGCACCCATTTCCCACATTTTCCCCACTGTTTCATTCTCCTTCCCAGTGTTCTGAGAGGCATTTTCTCTTTTCCTTTTCCTTTGAAGAATTTCTTTCAGCCAGTCTCTAACTAGCAAAAATTCTTTTAGCTTTCCCTCATCTCAGGATGTTATTATTTTTCCTTTATTCCTAAAAGATAGTTTCTGTGGATATAGGATTTTAGTAGACAGATTTTTTTATTTCTTTCACAGCCTGAAAAACACAGTCATCTTTCAATATTTACAAGGGGACTGCGGTTCAGCATCACAGTGCCTGCCTGGCAAGCAAGCACAAGGTTCTGAGTTCAATTCCCAGTACCAAATAAACAAACAAACAAAAAGACAATCAATATTTACATGGGATTGCTTCTAGCACCTCTCACCCCCGATGCAAAAATCCATGGATGCTCAAGTTCCTTCTATAAAATGAGATACTCTACATAAAACTACATAACCCTCCCCTATGCATTAGGTCATCTCCAGATTGCCTGTAATATCTACTACAATGGAAATTCTATGTAAATTGTTGTTAGACTATTATTTATGAAATAATAACAGGAAAATGACTGTATATGTTCAGCACATATGTAATTTTTCCTTCAGAATATTTCCAAATGTTGGTTAATTTAATGTAAGGATGCAGAACCTACAAATATGAAGGACAGATCGCATTGTGCCACTTTTGTTAACCTCTGTGGTCTCAGATGAGAAATCTGTTGCCATTCAAATTAATGGGTCCCTAGAAGTGAGGTTCTGTTTCTGGCTACTTTCAAGACATTCCCTTCCTCTTCCTCCTGCTCCTTTACATTCTTGAAAATCTAATTATGGTGTATCTTAGTGTGGATTTACTTGGGTTTATCTTGTTTGAATTTCATTCAGCTTCTCTGACCTGGAGGTTTGTGTTTTTCATAGATTTAGGAAGCTTTCAACCATTACTTTTGTGAACACTTTTTAAACCCTTTTCCTTTCTCTTTTGAATTCAGACTATATAAATGTTGGATCATCCATTATTCTCTGAGTTCCCAAGACTTTAACATTTGGTGGGTGTCTACTGTGTTTTCACTGTTTAGATTGGGTGAACTCTGTTGTTCTGTTCTCCAGGTTGATGACTCTGTCCTTGGTCATTTCTGTTCAGTCCAGAGCCCATGCAGCATTTTTGTTATTCCTGGTATTGTACTTCTCCATTCTATAATTTCCACGTGTTGCTTTTTCATAATTTATATTTCCTGGCTGAAATTTTGTATTTTTTCATGTTTCAAGAGTTTGATTGTTAAAGCACAGTTACTTAAAAATCCTCACTAAACAATTCTAACACCTGTTTCTTCTTGATATTGGTATCAGGTGATTGTCCTTCCCCATTCAAACTGAAATTATTGTGGTTCTTGGTGTGACAGATGATTTTTAGGAATTGTATCCTGAATATTTTTTCTATCAAGTTAAGAGATTCTGGTTCTACATAAAATGTTCATTTTAGCAGATGGTCAGTCTGCTTAGGTGTGTGTCTCTTTAGCCTACTTTGATGGACTCTGGTTCCAGTGGCAGTTTAATTTGCAGAAGATGTACCATATGCCTGTAGTTTTCTGGGTATATGTGTTGCCACTAGACCTCTCACTGGTCCTTGTTAGGGCTGCCTGATTGGACAGAAGGGCTTTCCAGGCTGGGTTGCCTGGGTGCTTCTCAGCAGGTACAGAATATGGTAGAGTAACCTTACCACTGTTCCCCCTGGTGGCCACGGTGCCTCATGTTGGACAAGGAGAATCTAGGATCTCCAGAAATGACCAGAGTCACTAGGCCAATCTAGCTGCAGTAGTCTAGCGGGAACTCTCCTACCAACTCTCCCAACCTGGCTCAATATCTCTCAGTGGAAAAGAAATATTCCAGCCCTGAGAGGGAAAGAAGTTGTCCCTCTTGGCCACTCATATCTAGCAGGCCTCCTACTGAATCAGAGGAGGAGTGGGCTTAGGTGGGTGCCTTCTGTTGCTATCTTGGATGTTGGGGGATGCCAGGTCTTGGTGGCTTTCCTCTGTTGAGCACCTGCATGACAGTCACAAGACAACTTGTTGCTGTGATATTCCTCTGGTCTTGGGATTCCAAACTAGTTTGTCTCCTTTTACAACCCTTCAGAGGGTTCTGTAGAGTAATGCAACCAATAGGACGTGGGTAACGTGTGTGTGTGTGTGTGTGTGTGTGTGTGTGTGTGTGTGTATACAGATGGTTCCTGCCTGCTTAAATCATCTTCTTGGTGCTGAGACAATGTACCTAACACTTTCAAATTAAAGGAAGAGAAGTTTGTCTGATTCTTATAGTAGGGACAGGATCAAAGGATCATGTGCCAAGGGGTCACTATATAATAGCAATGATACAATGAATATAACAGCAAATTCCTGGCATGCTGACTTATGGATAAAAAGCCTGTCCAGACAATTACTGTTTCAAATTTATTGACAGATCCATAATATCCTCATTGCCCCAGTCCACAGCTTTCATTTCTATGAGGTCTCATCGAATGCACCATAAGAATTTTAAAATATCTTCAACTTTGAACCCAGGGCTATTGGATTTCCCATGACTCTAAAGACAATATCAATTGCTCTGCCCAGGAGAAACTGTACATGAGAGCATATTCCCAGACCAGCTGAATCTTTATAACCAGACCTGCTTTTCCATGAGGAGAACATCAGTCAGAACTGCAGCCCTTCAGACTGTATTTGACAATTGAACCTTTACATTTCAGCTTTAAACACCAAGGGGAAAAGCAGAGGGAACAAAACAGATGTCTTTCAGAAAAGAAAAAAGAAAGAGGGAAAGAAAAAACACACCAGTCTAACCTCAACTTTATTTGCATTTTATACATTTTATATATTTCATTTTATAAAAGCAGTCAAGCTCCAACCGCAAGATTTCACAGATAAGGGGAAAAAGCCGGACTGTGCTTAATTCAATATTTTAGAGAAATGCTCTTTCAGGCAGTCAGCAAGCGCCATCCCAGCCAGAGCAAGTCTGCTGACGATTCTGAAAAATGTGACTGTGATTCACACTGGGACACCACATCTCATAACACACCGTGTGTGCAAGAGGCTGTAATTATGAAATGTTTGCATTAAGTAACGTGAGTGCCTAAATACAGATGTTCCTTGCTGACACTAATTGGACCTGACATGGCTTTGGCCTGCATGGTAACAGTTGCTGGAACATGCAGCCCACTCCAGTGCGCCTTCTCTGAGGGTCTCTGTTTCCTATCACCTTTATTAGAGAAGGTGAGGGGAGCTGGCCAGATCTGTGCCTTAACATCAGGACCTCATCTGTCCCGCAGCTTGGTGAAAATATCCCTTTCAGCCTGCTTGGAGTAGCACCTTCTCAGGGGCTGATCATCCACTTCCAGCTCTTCCTCATTTCATTTAGAAGGGAAGGCTCTTCCCTGGGGTACCCTTCTTCCCACAAAAACATTGAGTAAAGGTACCATTTGGTTTCATGCTGCTTCTTAATGTGTGCAAGATGTGCTGTCTTCCTAAGATCATGCACAAAGAGAGCCCTTCTTTGCTTTCTCTGAAGCTCTCATTGTCTACCCACTGGCCTCTACTCCACTGCATATACTGGGAGCTTCCACATGCAAAGGGCCGTGGTGATAGAAGAGTCACAGCCCATGCACACCTTTTGCACTTCTAAATGTGCTATGAATAAGAAACTGAGGCAAACACATGCCAACTTTCTGTTGCCTAGTATGCAGGAGCTTGTTTCCTTTTATTTAGGAAGAAAAAGCAAAAGCCTGGTTGAAATTCTCCTCTGCCCCAGGCAAGATTCTGAGTTTTTCAGATGGAAATAGTGAAGGTGAGGTTAAAAGACTGGGCACTACAATCAGGCTTAACCACTGGGACTTGTGACCTGGGCAATATGACCCTCAATTTCCTCATCTGTAATAAGAACCTGAATAGGAATTACCTCACAGGGATGAGGAGGTGAATATAAATGAGTCGATGCATAAAAGCCTTCCCTCAAACATTTGCCATGTAGACAATGTGTGCCCAAAGATGCTGTTAATGTTAAAACTTCATTCCAGAAAAGATGTGGTTCAAGCCCATCTGCTTTATACATCTGTGTGTCTGTCTTTGATGTGTCCATGTTTCTATGGGTCCATCTATCTTTCACGCCTGGTTTCTTTTGGTAAAAGAAGAAATCATCACCTATTTATCTAAAACTAATGAATCATTATATTAAAATGAAATAAAATAATTAAAATATACAGAAAAATCTTCACTAAGAAGATACAGATAAGAAAAACCAACAATGGTGTCTCGTGGACTGAGCACCTTCACTGAAGATAACAGTATGTAATGTAGCAACCACTGTTAATTCCTATCATTTGGTTTTGAGGTCTTGTATCATTTTTGTGGTTTATGTGTTGTTTTGATTTTGTCTTCATCTTGTTTTGTTAAGTTTTTTAATTTTCCAAAATAAAAAAAATTCAAAAAAAGAACAACCTCCTCTCCTGTCACCTAGATTCACATGGCCAGAAACGAGCCCCTTTCACTTCTTCATTTGTTGCATAAACATTTCAGGGCCATCTTGCTACCCTCACATATAACCTGCACAGCTAAGCAATGCAGAGAGTGAAGAGAGAACATCTGCTCCAGTTACTCTTCTGACAGAGGATTAATATCTAGAATATATATATCTCCAAATATTTTTATAAGCCAAGACTTTAATGGCATAAAAGGGAAACCCAAAGGTTACAGTGAAAGCAATAATCATACAAAGTAGGTACGGGGAGAGGTGTGGCCAGGCCATTCTGGGTTTGATGATTTATTTCTGTGACCAGCAATAATCTTATATTTCTGTGTGTGGTGTGATGTGTTGTGTGTGCGTACATGTAGGTGTTGGGGGTCTCACTATGTTGCCTGGGCTGATCTCAACCTTGTGGGATCAAGCGATCCATCCTGTCTTACTCTCCTAGTAACTGGGATTACAGGCACTTGCCACTACATCCAGTCCAACAGCAATCTATCCTTTGATGCTCCTTGCATTCCTACCTTCTGAATCTCCCTGTGTTCCTAACTTTTCTCTTCCACTCTTCCATTGTTGAATAACAAGCGACCCCAAACTTAATGATATGCATTATCATTTGTGCAGCCAGTCTGCAACTGGGGTGGGCCTCAGTGGAGCCAGCTCTGCCTTGCTCCATGTGACACTGCTGGGGCAGCATGAAGGGGCCCAGGTAGCTCTGAGACTGGGGTTGTGGTCATCTAGAAGCTCACTCCTGTCCTGAGAGTGGTTGGCACATGTCTGCCTTTGAGATTGCTTAACTTCCCTACATCATAGCCTCTGAGTTCCAACAGCAAGTACCACAACAGAACAAGACAGAAGTGTGTCACATTTTTATAATAGCCATGAAAGTCATACAAAGTCATATTCACCATATTCTATTATTTCAAGGAGTCACAAAGACCCACCTAGGCTCAAGGGAGAAGGAATGCATAATCTACTACTCAGTGATGCACCACAAAAGGACCTGAGGAGGATGGTTTCTTTTGAAAATACAATACATGAATGGGTGGATGGATGGATGGATGGATTGATGTATGGATGGATGGGTGGGTGGCTGGGTGGATGGATAAATGGATGGATGAATGGATCTCTAAAAGCACACCTTTCTTACTTTAATGTAATTTCTTTTTTATCCCAAAGCTTTAGACCTGAAACTGCTTATATTTTAAGGATTCAAATTCTCTTTCCTTTTTAACAAGCATTTATTGGAAATCCATGTCCTTAAAATGCTCACAGTCTAACAAAAGAAGCAGACAAAAGCACTGGGTAGTAAGCACTTTGATAGAAATAATCAGAGGCAGTCCCAAACCGAGTTGGGAGTCAGAGAATACCTGGGCAGAAACGTCCTTAAGCTGAGTATTTAACAATAAAAAAGTGAAGGTCTGTGATGAGAAATTTTATGTGTCAACTTGGCTAGGACACTTTACCTAGATATTTGGTCAAACACTAGCTTATATGCTTCCGTGAAGTATTATTTTAGTAAGAGTAACATTTCAAAATCAGTTGACATTGAATGAAGTTCACTTTAATATAATATGAGTGGGCTATGTCTAATGAGATGAAGACTTTTATTTAAAAATTACTGGGGACCTTGGAGAAAGAAGGAATTCTCCAGACTGGCTGCAGACTTCAGTTGTAGCATCAAATTTTCCCTGGGTCTCCAGACTGTGCAAAGGCCCTGAAAGTTTTGTACTTGCCAGTTCACACAATCTCATGAGCCAGTGCCTTAAAATAAATTTATATCTGTTTGTCTATCTATTTACCTATCTATCCATTTATCTCTACCCATACACACATATATACAAAAAGGGAAAGAAGGAGAGTCATTCTAGATGGAAAAAACCATGAACAAAGATATAGGAGAGAAAAAAGTCACAAAGTACTACAGGAGTGGGTACTGTAAAGATTCTTAGTGAGAATCTACCTGCCAGACAAAATCAGATTGGATAAAAGATAAAAGTGTCACAAAGCTATTATGTGTTAGCTTATTACCATAGTTTCTTGTGGGGACCAGGGACAATAAATCACAAACACCAGTTCCATCCTAATGAGTTCTAGTTTTATGTTTCAGAAACTTCTGATCTTTCTATTGTCCTAAGTGCTCCATCTGATGCCAATAGGCTATTGTAAGGGGGCCAGTAACCGTTCCGGATCATTTTCCAAATCCACATAAACTGAATCAGTAAACATTACTATGGAACTGCTATGTGCACAATATTGTGCTAATTTTAATTTGAGGAGATGAAGAAAAATAAGATAAATTCCTGCCTTTAAATGGATCACGTACTAGAAAAGAAAAGAAAAAATGGCTGGTGAATTTTGGTATTTTATTGTTAATAATGATTGTCTAATGCTGATCAATTTTTCCTTTTCACTGTGTTTAATTTTCACTGCCATCAATAAACATTATTGAATGCTAGACATAGAAGATGGATGGAGGGACTGAGACACAGAGGAATACATAAGGTGATGGATAGATGGGCAGAAGGATGAGTGAATCAGTGGATAAGTGGATGGATCGATAAATACAGGGAAGTATCTCTAAAGGAATAAAGTATAGCAGCTTTGGTCTTTGGAGGCAAGGCAAATCCATGAAAGGAGCAAGAATGAATTATCCTTCAGTGATAGAAAGAATCAGTCAATACAGTGTCGACTATATTGCACATAACACCCCCTGAAGTAGGCATTATCACCCTTACTTTTCAAGGGGATGTACCTCTGTTGAAGCAGGTAGCATATCTAGTTAATACTTTAGACAGTTGCAATCTACTTACTATAATGTTGCAATATACGGATGTAATGAGGTTTTGTAGAATTTGTTGAGGGCAAATGACCCCTGTTGAGAGGAATCAAATAGGAGGAACTGGTTGTTAAAGGAGGAAGTACAAAGGGAAGAGTTTCCTGAAAGAGAGATGATATTTGAAATGCGCCTTAGAAAAGTAGTGGCCTTGTTTACAAGAGCAGATAAAGGAAGGGCATTGTAGACAAAGGGATCAGCCTGTGCACAGGCTTTGGGTTTGATAGTATGTGGCATGTTCAGGAAATAGTGAAGACGGGAATTAAACCTGCCCAGGGGAGATAAGAGGGAAAAGAAGTTAAGATTATGTGGTGCAGGGTCATGAATGGCATGGTAGGATCTAGCTGAGGGGAATGAGAAGGCAGAGAAAATTTTAAAAACAAGCTGGAGGGTTAAATAAGCTTGGCTGGATCTCTGTGAGATTGTGCTAGTATCAGGGTAGCATGAAATAAAATGCGAAGAAACAAGAGATGAGGAGCTCAGATCACTAAGAAGTATTAAATGAAATTGAATTATCTTATTTCAGCCTGTATTTTTTCCAGGTCTGACTGTCTACAAGACAGAAAATGATTTTGCAATCCAGTTAAATTGCGGGGTGTGTGGGAATGGTCAATTCAATATTTTAAATTGACCAAAAAAAATTGTTTAGCATAAGTTTAGCAAGACTTTTTAATTTGTGGGTGGTTAAACTTAACCTTCATTGATTTGGTATTTTATTGACTTCTTGGCAAAGTACGATTTCATATTTTGGAGAAAAATAATCCTCACAACTTTCACATGAAATTGGAGGATTTTTTTGGCTATCAAATAGTTCTCGGTAACTTGAGTTTCAGTATTTTTATGTAAAAGAATTAAAAACACTTAAATCAAATTTCCTTTTGAGGAGATATCAACTGCAAAATGATGGAAAAAAGTAGATTAGCATAATATGTGAAGGGACTTGGTGGACTGAAATATTTGGAGGAGAAAATAGATGTTTTTAAAGCTTCATAGTAAAAGCAAAACATACAGTTCACCTAAATCTCAACACAAATGCCAAGAAATTCTCCCCTGAAACCACCACCTTGTCTAGAATTTCAACACCACTTGATTCCCAGATGTAAGCCTAATGATTTTGTCCAGTTGGACTTTTCTCACCCATTTTTCATTTTGGTGAGGATGAATGACAAAGCAAAAATCTATTTTCCCTCTGTGGTAGGCAGCCCCCAGTGGTCCCATTCTCCTGGTATCCCCACCCTTCAGTAGCTCCCAACTCCATGGCATGATGGTTAATCTGGGTGACTAATAGCAGATGGTAGAAGTGAGGACAAGTCACTTCAGAAATGAGGCCATAACAGAATACGGCTTCCATCTTGGGAACTTGCTTTCTATTTCTCAGACTCCTTTCTCTTGGAGAAGCAAGACCCCATGCTGTAAGCTTGCCTGCGGAAAGGTCCGTGTGGCAAAGAATCCAATAACCAGCACAGACAACCCAATGGACTGACAGAAATCATATGAGTGAGTGAAACTGCATACATGGATCATAGGTAATAGGTCCTGTAGCTCCCACTGAGTGTCTGTGGTTTCAGCCAACAGCTTTGCTGCAATCTCAGACACACCCTTAATGAGAACGACTCAGCTAATGCACCCAGAAAATGAGCTAGTAAATCTTTTGTAAGATGCCGAATTTTGAGGTCATTTGTTATGCAGCAATATGTAGCTAATATACCTGCTTTTATAGAGATTTTTATTTCCATTATTAGTACAGTCTGATTTACATTAGAGCAAGTTCCTTCACATTTAGTCTTTTAGTTTGTCCAAGTTTATGTAAATATAGGAATTCCTAGCAGTAAGTCAGTTTTTAAATTAACAATAATATTACACACACACACTTATATTTATGTTATCTAGGTCTTGGATATTAATCTATAAGATGTTATAAATCTATAGATTTACTTGTGATATGGCAAGGTTCTATATAGCAAATTCTACCCTAATAATAGATTTTGCATAGTCATTTAATGCTTGATTAAGTAACATATGACTAGTAATATTGATATCATTGTGATGATCTTGTCATTATTTTTTAATTTTACCCAGGAATGACAGTAGTTTTTGTTTGTTTGTTTGGTGATACCAGGAATCAAACTCATGACCTCACACTTGCAAGGCAGGCTCTCTGTCACTGATCTATATCCCCAGCTCAGGAATGAAAGTAATTATCAACTCCTAGGGTATTTTATAAACACACTTTCTTGTTTTAAAAATTCTTTTTATTTACAGATGAGCCAAGCTTGTGCCCTTTATATGCCTTCATAACCCCACAGCATAAGCTCCAAAGAGCAGGTCTTTGGTCTTCATTTTATATTATTGTGTCCCCAGCACAGAGAGTTGTGTGTGTTAAAGATGTTGAACCCCTGCCTCTAAAGTTGTTGAATGAATGAAGGTTTACACATGTACCTTCCCTAGACCACTTGTGGTCAATTTCTAAAGACCAGATATGTGGCAGTTGCTCTGATAGCTCTTAGTAAAAGATAGGGACCCAGGATACGTTTCCAGATGTCCCTGCCTCACTGCAAGCTGCCTTGAGAGTTTGCTCCAGGGCTGACAGGCGAGGACAAGAGAAAACAGAGAAGGTTGTTTCAAGTAACGAAAGTGAAGCTCTAATTATCTCAAAATGAGTCGTCAAACAGAGAACGGATGGTGATTATCCTCAAATAAGAGGTCTCCTCTTCAGGCCTCTAATTTGTGAGGCCCATAACATAATCTGGTTTCTTAGGGTACTTGAAAAGATGCTTTGTTCACCTAAGGGTGACATAACCCCAAGGGAAGGGCACAAAGGAATGAGCTAAAGCCATTATGAATCAAAGGACTGAAGCAGAGGAGGAAAATTGGACGGAGCCTCTGGAATTAACCACAGGCGTCATTCTGGAGCCCTAAAGTCCGAAGAGCCAGCTGTCAGCCATGGTGGGGCTGGCGGCCTTCTGCTCCCTGGAACCCATTGAATAGCTGCCTTCCTTGCTCATCCCGTGTACCTGTGACACACCTGATCTGGTACTGGTGGCCCTAGGCCAGCTGACACTGCTGGAAGCAGATGGACATGCAGATTGGGAAAAAGTAACTTTAACCATTTAGGCAGGCATTTCTTGAGAATATGAGAACTCTGGACTGTAGACTTAGAACAGGGCTCTTGCAATTCTTCCTTTGCTGGTCTGTGATCTCAGACAAGTAAATATCTCTGTGCCTCAGTTCTTTCAGTGTTAAGACAAGGAGAACAAGGCAACCAGCCTCTTGATGGTGTCCTGAAGAGGTGGGGTTGCTGCACGGAAGCCTGTGATAAGTGACAGTGGGGAGCAGCTGAGTCATTCCGAGCCAGTCCTGTCAGGATCCCTGTTCAATGCTCCCCTGACTCTTTATATGGTCCTTGTGGAAAGGAAATGGGGGGAAATAGGCTCCCAGCTCCTCCACAGATGTTTATGGGGTTTGGGAACCCTTTGAACCTACTCACTGAAGAGTTATACCAACTAGAGGCCAAGTAATATCCAAAGTTTAATCCAAGGATACAAAAGCCTGTTGGGCAGAGACAAAGGATTTGGATGAAGAATGAAGACAGGTAGATACACTATTAATCTCAGCTGTGTCACTTGGGAAAGATAATATGCATCTTTGAACCTCAATTTTCTTATTTACAGAAAGGGGTTGATGGTAATTTTCTCTTGGTCTGATAAGAGGTGAATAAAGTAATGCTAATGCAGTCTAAAACAGAGTAAGGAGTGAATAAGCACAAAATTCTTACCAAAAATCATAAAGAAGTAAGAAGCTAAATCCAAATCAAGGTTGATTTAGTAAAAAGGAGCAGCATCTAGACTGCCCAGTTAATAAGAAGACAATGTTTTACTTATCATTTTTTTCCAGATGACCTAGTATGTAGCAGAAAGCTTAATAAATACTTTCCCAGTCAACAGTTACCCTTCCCAGTAACATGGACCTGTCCAACTCTTCCCTGGGCCTTAGTTTCTCTGTTTTATAGCAAGGTAGTGATCTCTACAGGAATTGTTCTGTTCGGAATGACTTTGATTCAGAAATCTGAATAGTCTATAGGTGAGTAGGACACATTTATGCAGTTATTCCGGTGTATCTGTTATAAAATTCAAGACTGGAGTCTCCCCTCACATCGCTGAACTACTGAATAGAGAGCAATTTGTGTTCTTTTGAAATTTAGATCTTAATGCTGATAACTGGATTCTAAATGGAGCCTTCCAGACCCAAATTCTTTATGGAATGCTCTAGGGGACAGAGAAGTGATAAATCTGGGCAGGCATGTGAGGATCTGTTAGAATTTTGCAAATTGCAAATCAAACCATCGGAGTCTAAGCTCCTAAATCAAGTTACACCAGCATTGACACTCCCTAACTACAGCAGTGACATGCAAATCCTGTAGCAACTGCCACCAGACTTGGAAAACTCAGCAACAGACAGCCTGCTCCAAAGACAAATGGTGATGACCTTTCACTCCTGCTTTTTGGGACACACACACACACACACACACACACACACACACACACACAAACTGCCATGCATCCTGAATGCTCATGGGTGCCATGACTCTGACACCGTAAACCCTCCCAGAAGCCCAACCTTAGGGCTTATGAAGCACCTGCTAAAGACCACTGAGTACTAGGATAGGAAGAGCTGGGGGAAGTCAGCCTCACTCCTGACATTGCAGAAAGAGAAGTAGGCAACACGTAGGTGAGCAATGGGGACAAATGTAGAATCTGTCTTGGTTCTTAATGAAAGCCCTTCCCACATTCTTTCTTCCTTCAGTCCAGCCTTCTTTTAGCACCCAGAGCAAAGTCTCCAGCTCACTCCTCAGCTGCAAATCCTCCAGACACTGTACATGACTTCAGGATCAAGTACAAGTTCCTTAGCCTGGCCTGTAAGGCATTCTGCCTCATCCCTACCCCTACCCAGCCCCCTCTGCCTCCTCTCTTGACCCATCCCAGCCCCTCTTGCAGCTTCCCAGCCTCTCAAGCATCAAGTCAACTGCCTTCCCATCCCCGCCTCTCGTCACATGGTACCACAGTTATTTATGCTGCACCTGCCTTTTCCACCAGACAAGCCGCAACTTTTCATTCATCATTTGAGCTTCAGTACCCAGCAAATGGCCAAATTCATGGTAAGTGCTCAGTAAACACTTTCTGCCTGTATGAAATGTGATCCTGGGCAGGGTGCTTAACCTCGCTCTGTGTCCCAGATTTTTCATTTAGAAGACCAGGACCTTCCTGAGGATAACACAGACGAGAGAGTGAGACCACCACCCACATCTGACATGCGGTGGGCATTCAACATGGCTCACTATCTCCTCCCTTTTTCTCTGCTCCTTTCGTTTTCTCCCACAGGAAGAACCAGACTCACTATGTGACATGTAAAACCAACACCATAAAACTAAGCTGAAAGTTGTGCAGTTGTGACACAGAAGCTTAAGAAAGGTTTTTCTGGAGCTGGTTGGCCTTATGAGGGGACTAACCACTACTGGTTCCACTTCGGTTACTAGCCCACACTTCAATTTTTATTATGAAAAATTACAAAACACAGTTTAACCTCTGAACCAGTTTTAGGGATAAATTTCAATGGTACCAAGTAAGATATATTCAACTGTTGTGCAACCATCACCATTATTCATCTCTAGAATTTTCATTTTCCTCAATTGAAACTCTGTACCCATTAAACCACTCCTCATTTTCTGCTGCTGGCAACTCCCATTCTAATTTCCGCCTCTAAAAATTTGACTATTCTGGGTAACTAATATAACTAAAGTCATGCAACATTTGTCTTTTGTGTCTGGCTTATTTTCTTCAACATAATGTCTTCAAGGTTCATTCATCTTGCATGAACAGAAATTTCCTTCATTTTTAAAACTAAATAATATACCATTGCATGTTGTTACCACATTTAATTTATCCATTCATCCACTGATGGACAGTTGGGTTGCTCGCACCAGTTAGCTCCTGTGAGTAATGCTGCTATGAGCATGGATGTTTAAATATTTCTTTGAATTTCTGCTTTCAATTCTTTAGGGTCTGTACCCAGAAGTGGAATTACTGAACCACTGGTGAGTCCCCATTTAATTAAATTTATTTTCCACAGTGATTGCACCATTTTACATTCCTACCAGCAGTGCAGAAGGGTTTCAGTTTCTCCACATTTATGCCAACACTTGTTATTTTCAGTTTGGGGGTTTTAAAAAAAATAGCCATCCTAGTGGCATTTCTCAAATGGTACAGCATTTGAGTAGTACTCAAAACCACCGTCTGCATTTGCCCAGCAAGTTTTCACTTAGTATTTAGGCGCTGCCCTAGTTTGGAAGTAAACTAAATTCCTTCGCTGACATTCCAGATGAAGGAAAGAGAACAAGCAAATCTAAACAAACAACAAACAGCATGTGGGTAGCTGTTGTGTGAAATAATAAAGCCCCAGGGAGGAGCTAGAGCAAGCTGGGGGAGGGAAGGAAGAAGGTAACTTTCAGATTTATTTGTAATAAAGCCTTCATTCAGTGAGAGGTAGTTTTTTTTTTTTTTTTAATTTATTTGAGAATTGAGGAATAACAGCTCAGAGAGGTTCTGTGATGTGGCAAGTTTTGGCATCTTAGATAAGAATTCAGCATCAGATGCACCTTTGAGAAAACTCAATGCACTGCACACTTATGGCCTTTGCACTTACCTAAGTGTGTGCTACTGTTCAGTACAAGTTTTAAAACTCACAGTGGGCTCAACTTCAGCCTGTGTGTCTTGGTTACTTTTCTCTCGTTGCTGGGACAAAATACCTGATGCCCAAAATTAAGGAAGGAAAGGTTTATTTCGCTTACAGTTTGTAGAGTTTTCAGTCCATACTTGGCAGGTTACAAAGCAGAGTGCCATATGGCAGAGGGCTACAGCTCATGGGGGCAGAGCACAGCAAAGCAACAAGCACACACACAAGGGAGGAAATGGCCAGAAGCACCCTCTTTCTCTCCCTTACATATGCAAACTATCCACCCCAGGGCGGGTGCAACTCTCACACCCATAATCAATCAATCTCTAAAAGCCTGCCCCATGGCCTCATGAGGCTTTGGGGGGACACATAGACACAAACCATAACAATGTGTCATCTTTCAAAGATACCGCAGTGTACATGTTCTGTAAATTTGGGAATACTGGTTCCAGTAAAATGAAAGAGTCAAACCCAAGTGATTTGGAATTCTGTACATCTCAGCAGACAGCTTCCTGGGAAGTTGCCATGCTACAGCAGCGATGAGCTTCCATATTCCAGTGGATTTTCTGCTGGGCAGGGTCCAGGGTCCAGCTCCTTACCATTCTGTTCTACTGTGCCACTGCAAAAGCTCAACAGCAGAGGAAGGAGAATGCAAATGGCAAGGAGGCTTTTTTCTTCTCACCAAGCCCACTTTCAACCGGCATTCCTGAGCCAATCTCCTTGTGCAGACTCAGGGGAGACAGGGTTTCCTGAAGAGATGAATCACTGTAAATGCTGTGAGGTTACAAATGGGGTCAGGGCAGTCACTCAGAAGTTGCAATAAAGTTTGGAATCTGAAATAAAGACCTCCTCATGCTCAGGAAATCGAATGGTTGCCCACAAAGGTGTCTATAGACAAACTCTCAGTGGGTCACCAGCCTGTACATGCAGTGACCAAATGCTGCACTCTCTGAAGAGGACTGTTCCCTGCTGCAACTGATTTACCCACGAGTCCCCAAGGTTCACATCACTGAAAGATTGACACAGACAGAGGCAGACTTCCAGATAAGATCTTGCGGTTAGGGCTAGCCCAGGGGTGGGGACAAAATATTCAGGAGAGTTTCTTTGTCATAGAATCAAGTACAGTGTCAGATTCCATATTCATTCATTCATACATTCATTATTTATTTAAAAAGGCTCATTAAGAGTGAAATGGTAGATACCGAGTATGCAGTGTTACAGAAGATGTGACCCCATCCCCAGGATTCTCACACCTTTCAGGTGGGAAGACTGACCTGTGCACTGGTACCTGTAACATTGGGATAGGTGTTATGATGAAGGGAAGCATTCAGCCCAGAAGACAGAGAAAGGCTTGACTATATGGGTATACACAGGGGCTACAATGAAGATGTCCTAACAGAGGTAAAATATGGAGTAAGTTTGGAGAAAATATCACATGCAAAGACACAGTGACATGAGATCTGGCACATTTAGTAGGAAGAGTGGAAGGAAAGTGAAGAGAGCATGAGTCCAGAAATGGACAACTGTAATGGTAAACTATGTGCCACAAGGCATGGGAGAATTCTGACTTTGGAAGTGATCTGTGGAGCTTTGTGTTGTAAAATGCACAGGGAGACGGACCTGAGTTGGACAGACTAGTAGGAGAAGCTGGTCTAGGAGAAGGATAGGGCTTTAAATGATAAGAACAGAGATGAAGCAAAGAAATGATGGATTAAAAGAGCATCAGTAAGCCTGCCTTAATAATGACAGGCATGCAAGGGAGAAGGTAGAGCAACATAAAGCCCCTTGGGGAGTGGTCAGGCCACCACTGGATCCAGAAGTACAAACAGGTTTGGAGGAGGGAAAGGATGGACCCACATGTGGACATATGAATAATAGCCAGGGTCCTGCTATGGCTCGAATAGGGTAGGTCACATGTACAATTCACACTGGAGTTTACTCCTTACTGCGAGATATTAAAAGGGTAGAAACTTAATTCTACTATAGTGTTTAGCAGTGATGTTTTTGGAGATGATTGAGATTAGATGAAGTTAGTAGGGTGGAGACTTTTGATGATTTTATGAGTGAATTCTGGTGGCTTGCTAAGAAAAGAGAGACCAGAATAGCACACATGTGCTCCCTGTCTCACCCCGTGATCTCTTCCTTACACATGTGATCTTGCCCGCTGTCATCCTCATGAGGTCCCCACAAGGCTGAACTGATGGCAAGTGCTATGCCCTTGAACCTCTAAAATTGTGAGTTCAGTAAACCACTGTTCCTTATGAAGTCCCTGAGCCTCAGGTATTTCATTATAGTTCTAGCAAATAGGCTTGTTAGCAACAGTAGGATATTATGTGTCATAGAGCTGACATTGAGGGGCCAGTGATGCTTTGTGGCCATAAGCTGTGACACATGTGGTAAGCCTAGTACATATATGTGCTTGAGATGACCAAATTGTTACTATCTTGCAGCTAAGGAGCAATTACAAAATGAGAACAATTCAGATGAGATCTTATGTATGTGTGTGTTTCTTCTTTGGTGATCTAGAACACATTCATGGTCTAGACAGAAGAGAACAATCCTAGAAAAACACATTTCCTGACTTCCACCTGCACAGAGAGGGCAGATGTGATTGGAATTACTTATTTACATATCTGACTCTGCCACTGCATCTTTTTTTTTGCCAAGCAAGATGTGTGTCTTATTCACCACTATATCCTGAGCACATGCCACAATATCCACCCATGATGGCCCCACCACAAACACCTGCTGAATGAATGGGTGGATAAGAGTGGGGCAGTCTAGCAGGAAGGTGGGGGTGGAGGTGTGGGCCCATGCCAGACCCCAAGAAAAAATTCTAGCGAGATTTAGGCATTTGTGAGTGGTCAGCATGAAGTGGTTGGCACCAATAGATGCCTGTAAAGTCACATCAGCTCAGGACTTTGCTGCAGAATCCAGGTCTTGAGAGCTGGTGTTTCTCATGCCATTATCCTTTCCCCAGCATCCTTTTCTCTCTATAAGTGCAAATGACCTCCTCCAGTCTGCCAACATTGAACATGACCTAAAGGCAAAATCCAGTCCAAATACTTTTGGAACAACAAATGCATTTTTGTGTCAATTACTTGTCCCTAGAGAGGTAGCATCAAATAGCAAAAAGGACACAGATTTTGGAACTAGGCAGATTTGGCCTGAAATCTGGCTTCATTCCCACCTGCTAAGTTGTTGGGTAAATGTAGAGTAGGCATCCCTTATCCATAGGGAGTACTTTCCAGGAGCACCAGTAGGTGCCTTAAAAAGAGTAGCAAACCCCTATGTACATTGTTTGTGTTCCCATATCCCCTGCAGCATTGCTACACAGGACCAGAAGTAATCTGTTCTTCCACCTTCTATGCCCTGGTACCTCCTTTGCATTACTGAAACACATGGTCAGTCTGATAACTGAGATGGCCACTAAGTGACTGACAGGTAGGTAACATATACAGCATGGACATGCTGGACAAAGATGATTCACATCCTAGGTGGCAAGGAGCCGAATGATACAAAATTGCACCACACTGTTCAGAACAGCACACAATTTACAACATAAGAGTCGTTCATATTTCTATAATTTTTTTATTTCATCTTTTCAGACTACAGATGACCGCAAGTAATTGAAACTGTGGAAAAGGAGAATGTGAACAAGGGAATCTGATCCTACTCAGTCCTCTGAGTGTTGAGTACTGTCCCTATGTGATAGAGGATGTGAGTGACCACCTGCAGGCTGGGCAGAGGGGTATGCCAGGTCTGGAGGAGACAGACTAGTATGACTCTCAGATGCTGGGGACCAAGATCTGCGCCACTTTCCTCAACGGGAAGGTCAGATGCACCAAGTCTCTTTGGTTACTACAAGTTTTTGATGAGATAAAACAAATAAATGTGTAGCCCGGTGCCTGCCTTATAGCCAGCATCACTACATATCAGCTATTAGCATTGTTTAGTGAAATTATATGTGCAAATCTGATGTACTCAGTAAATGCTAGAATTTCCCCCTTCTTATTTATATATGTTAAATGTTCTCTTCTTACACAATATACTGCCCAAAGCTTGTTTCCCAGCACAACTAATTATTCAAGAATTTGTCAGTGCATGATGAGGTAATGTAAAATAACAAAGTAAAATCACTGAGGTATGAAGGTCATGCCAGGAAATTGAATATGCAGTAAATGGATTTCAAATTCCAGTTCTACAACATATTACCTCAAAGGTGCTTACTTTCTTACTTAGACTTTCCCCCTCTGAGTCTCCATTTTCTTATCTGTTAAATGGAGAGAATAATTCTCATTTAGTAAGATAGCCAGGAAAGTTATGAATAAAAGGGTGAATAAAGGATGATTCAGATGTCCAGAAAGAAAAGCTAAGGTGGAGTCCTGGAGCTTGGGATGGTTGATTCTGGAGGTCAGCTTGACTGGACTAAGGTGTTCCTAGAAGACTTGTGAAGCAGTGTTTCTGGGCTTGCCTGTGGGCTGCAGACTGGGTGGGGAAGATCTTTCCTCAGTGTGAATGGGTTGAAATGGAAAATGAAAAGCAGAGAAAAGGACTAAGCCTCTCTCCTGCTCCCGTGCCTCTCCCTGTCCTCCCACCTCTCTCTCCCTCTCCAGCAGTATCCTTTATCCTCCTATCCTTGCACACTGAACTCCAGGTTCTATAGCCTTTGGACTCCTGGACTTGGACCAGTGGTCCTCAGCAAGTTCTCAGGACTCAAGCCTCAGACTGTGGACTGTACCCTTGTCTTCCTTTTTTTCTCCAACTTCCAGACTTGAACTAAGCTTTGCTTCTGACTTCTGTGGTTCTTCAGTTTGCAGGTTTGCAGGTTTTCTGTGGTTCTTCAGTTTGCCAATTGTGGGGCCTCTCAGCCTCCACAATCATGTAAGCCAATTACTCTAATAAATCCCCTCTCCTATAACCTATTGGTTCTCTTGTTTCTACAAAACCTTAATTAGTACTGAGTGCAAAATGCTGAGGATCAATTCCTGGGGAGGGAATGAGAGGTAAATAGTCTGGGCAGAGAAAGACGAAGAAACATTGTGCTCCAGGCCCGATGAAGTCTTTGTCATCAGAGCAGGGAGCTTTGGGTGGGGACTGTTTACCAGAGAGTGCCTTGCTCAATCACTATATGTAAGTATGGGCTGCCCCAGGGAGGGTGTAGCTTTCAGGGATGAGGTTTTCAGACCCTGATGAAGCTTTCCAGACCATCTGCTGCCCACAGTCCCCAACAGGTTGTACGACTTGCCTTGAAGGGAAATCTGGGTGGTGCCACTCCTTGTCACCCACTAAGGTCTGTGAATCTTCATCTGCATTTGATTGTGTTAGTGGAATATTGAAAGGGAAAACTGCACAAGGAAAAATTTTTCTCTGTAAAACTTTATTCTTTTCAAAGCTGCCCAGCTCTATAACTGCTTCATGGCTTTATAATTACTTTCTTGACCCCTGTAACCTTGACAGTGGAACCAAACATGCAGGATGCCTGATTGTACCAAGTTGCGTGAACATTAATCTAGCCTTGTAACTGATGACCTCACCCTGCTAGCTAATCAGAAGAACTTCCAGGCTGTTCTGTCCCATCTTTGTAACTCCTGCTTCTGCCTCATATAAAAATGCTGGCTCACAGTCACTTGTTGCCTGGCTTTTGTTGGAAATTATTCCAGCTAGGACCACTAATGTAAAATAAAGCTGTTCATTGTCTCTTGGTGTCCTCAGGTGTCATTCCTTTCCTAGACTCTGTTTTGCAGCAACAATATAAGTAACTGCTACCAGCATATCATTCTTTCCATGATCTTTGAGCCACGAAAGCTCTTGTCTTTTTTACCTGTTGAGTTATAGCTGGACTATTAGCATTTCTACTCCCACAGCCAGTTCCTCTGTACAGCTGCTCCCTCTTGAAGATGTGGTTTCACAGACTGGCTAGCGTATCAGAGAGCCTGTGGTACACCTATTCCTCATGTCTTTCGGTCTCTGGTCATTTCAGTGGGAAATATCTGACAACTTGAAATAAACCATGGCAAGGGGAGATATGGAGTTTCCTTTCAAACCACCATGATTGCTGCAGAGCCACCATACCACAAATCCAAAATCATCCAACCTCAAAATGGACTAGTGCCCCCAAATCAGAATCATTCTATGCTGAATTCATGCCATGAAAAATTCACTCAACTCACGATCCCCCAAATAGACCCTCTTTGGGTTCATCAAAAATACCAATATTCTCTTTTTTCAAGTGGTTTGGAGTTTGAGAAAAACCCCAGAAAATGTTACCAACATGTTCATAGTATTATTTGGTTAAATGCCCAATTTAAAGGAAATTCAATCCACATGTCATTTGTTTACCATTAGATCCTTAAATGTTCAGGATGTTCAAGATTCATTTCCTATCTTGAAGATTTTGTCCAAAGTATGTGCTTTCTGAAACTATGTGGAATAGCAGTTCTTACACTGTGGAGGGAGTGTAGGGCTCAGAGAGAGACATGTTTTTAGAAAAACTCATATTTATGCAGACCTTGGCTCTAAATTCAGCAGGCTCACAGGAAGCTGAAGCTGGGTGCAGATCTCATTTTCTATGAGCCAGAGTTTGGGAAACAATGCTTTCCTTAGGGGAGATAATAGAAAAAACCAGGCTTGACCACCGCACTGCTGACAAAGCATATTATTCCAATCATAAAACACCAGTCCACTCACCTGGTCCTCCAGGGTCTCTGAATCTGTGTTTCTCTCTTTTAAAGAGTGGGTAATTATAGTCCACACAGGTATTATAAGGGGTAAAAGCAATAAGAACCATGAAGGGGCCAGCCAAAATTGTGAGTTTCCAAATCCTATCAGCTTTGTGACTTTTTCCAATCCACAGCATATTTTCAGTCTTGATAGCATCTGCTATCACCCTGAATGGGTACCCTTTCTGAGCCTGTTCCAGAATTTTTGGATCCACTTTAGAAACTATTTCTCTGAGTCACAACTGGAAATTTTGATCTCACCAATCATATATCTTTTTTATTTGTTTGTTGTTTTTTCTTGAGACAGGGTCTCTCTACCTAGCCCAGGCTAGCCTCAAATTGGTGAATCATCCTGCCTCAGCCTCCCAAGTTCTGGGGTTACAGGTGTATGCCACCATACCCAGTTTAGTCATGTATTTTTAAAGTAATAGAATAGGACTTTCTTCTTACAAAAGTGACATCTATTCATTTTAGACCAAGTTAATGCAAAGTCTGTCTAGAAGAGAACGAAACTTTAGATTTTGCTGTATACATATATGTATAAATGTAATTGATCTTCATACCAGTCTATGTGTACAAATGTTACATGAACTCAACTATAGTTGTCTTTGATTTTGTCAGTCACATGAATGCAAGTATAGATATCTCTTGATTTTATCTGCCAACTTTACCATTTAAACTTCCGTGAGGTATCTCAGGGAACAGGATGATCTCATGAGGGCTCACACAATGACCTGTGTATTCTGCTACTCTGTGCCCACTACACAGTGCCATATTTAGACAATAGCTAGAGGACAGTGTCTACTGAGCCACTGCTGTCTATCTGGGTGACTGCTGACATGCCATGGACATCTCAGCCAAAGTTTTTTCTGGCGCCCCTGAAGGAGCCAAATTCATCCACTGTGCCCACAGTTTCCCTTAGACTAGGTTACTCTGCAAAGCAGTGGGAAAGACTTCTCCTTTGCCTACACCCAAGGTTTGCCTCTAGGCCTTCTGTTGTATTGCCTGGGGTGTGTGTGTCACACAGTCCTTAAGCTCACATACCTCAGCTGCTGTGTGAGGCCCTCTTGTTATAGTGCAGGTTATCACCTGTGGGTGGCCAGGGGGCACAAGTACCTCACTGCCAACCCCATGTCCCCTCCTTAGTTCTTCTCCACTTGTCCTCTTTGATATTCCCTTACCCCTATTGAAATGAAATCAGGAAATTAAACACTTATTTAATGAGTTTATCTGACCTGCAGACAGATGCCTAAATCTGGGGGCTCATGCTCAGATGGGACACAAGCTACTTCTATAAAACTACAATCACATTTTAATGCACTCACATCATTTCAGCCTAGTGTCAAAAATTCATTTAAAAATGGCTTTTAAATTTGTTTCTTAATGTTATTGCATCTCATTCTTATACCTTAATTTGTTTAAGCAATACTATACTGTTGAATATTTAGGGTTTTTTCCTTCTACTTGTGCATCTTTTATTTATTTTATGTTTTTTATTCTGGTATCTCCAGGCCTTCCTGCAGGCAGTAGAGAGCTGCAGTGGTTTCCCAGTGTTCTCTGACTGGCACTACGTATTGCCTCCTCCAGGGTTCACTTTCTCATTCATAAGTGGATTTTCTCCAAGGTCCCTTATGCTTCTTCAATAATTAAATAAAGAGCAGATATTTTTCAAGCTCTTGGGACAGAAAAGCCTTATTTAAGAAGGAAAAACACATCCTTAATGGACAGTCAAGGTCATGCCTTTATAACAAAGATTGCAAATTGGTGGCTCCTGGACTGAGTCTCTCACAGATTAGTTTTGGTGGGTTAGTATAATTTTAATATTAAATCTGGATCCACTAGCCAAGCACCGTTGGTTTGCTCATCACCACCCTGTCCTCAGGTTTTGTATTCAGATTTTCCATTATATTGCCTATCTAGCTCAAAGACATTTGCGTTGGCTTTCCCTGCTTTTGGCCCAGCCATTTACTCTTGGCATGTCCATATTAATTGATCAATTAATCAAAAACTTATTGAGCACTCCTGTGTGCTGGCTTCTGGGCTTGGTACTAAGGATGGGGCTGTGAAAATAAATCAATCACTTAATGGAACTTGTATGCCAGTGGGAAAGACAGACAAAATAGACAGACATATGCATTAACAGATGAGAAAATATTGGGTTATGATAAGAGCTAAAGCAAGCCATGGAGAGGGACCTGGGGAAGATATGTGCCTTTAGATTGGGAGGCTGAGGAGGGATTCTGAGGATGTGACCAATAACTTGGACCTAATGATAAGAAGGAGCCACCTTGGAAAATCCTAGAGCAGCATTTCTCAGACTTTGGCAAATATCATATTCACCTGGGCTTGTTGAAACACAGGTTTGGGTCTCAGCATCAATGTCACCTTCATTGGTCTGAAGAGGGACATAAGAACAGCAGCTTGAACAAGGTCCCATGTGATGCTGATGCAGCTGGCCCAGGGTCCACACTTGGAAACTACTGGGCTCCAGGAAGAGGGTTTCCAGTAAAGGGAACAACTCCTCATAGATCTAAGGTAGAAAGAAGATTGGCAGTGGAAAGAATAGAGGGAAAGTCTTGTTGCTAGAACAAGGAGTGGGAAACGTAGCAGTGGGTGGGGCACAGATCAAAGAGGCCACTGGCAGAGTAAGAGGACAGAAACTGAACCTGAAGAATCATCATGACAGAAGGACGAGAAATGATAGAGAAAAAACACACACAGATACACACACAACACACACACAGAGACAGAGACTCGGGCAGATACAGAGAGACCGAGAGAATAGGACAAAATTCATTTTTAATAAAGAATATGTATTGGTCAGCTTTCCCACTCCTGGAACAAAATACTTGACAGCCACAATTTAAAGGAGAAGAGGTCTAATTTTCCTGAAGGCTTTAGTCTATGGTAAGCTGGCTCCAAACCAGAAACACTGGGGCAGAAGGGCACCATGAAGCAAAGTTGCTCACTTCATTGCAGCTGGCAAGCACAGCATAGGGAAAGAGTGCCAGAAAGGAAGAGACCAGAGACCAGATGTAGACCCCAAAGTCATACCTCTGTGATCCACCCAGACCCACTCAGAAGTGTGCTTTGTTAATTTCTTGGGATTCTCTCAATCCAATCAATCAAATTGACAATCAAGATTATCACAGAACTGGGCTGGGGATTTAGCTCAGTGACACAACGTCTGCCTGGCAAGCGTAAGGTTGTGAGTTCGATTCCTGGTACCAAAAAAAAAAAACCAAACCAAAATGAAACAAAAAAGATTATCACAGAACCCACTCACTTGACCATAACTAATTTACTTATAAGGGCAATCCTCAAAGTCCACCTCTTAATTCTGTTACAATAACAATTAAGTTTCATTAGTTAAACAAGAAAAAAGTCCAGCCATAGCAACCCTCACTGGCATCACCATCACCACCTCCAACATGATGACCACCTGATATTTGACTCATGGAAGATATTTAGCCACTGTGTGGAGAATGGATGAATGTAACCAAGGTGAAAGAAGAGATACCAGTCAGGATGTGTGGGTGTGTGGTATTGGATTAAGGGTGTTTGATTGGATTAAGGGTGTTGTGATATTGGATTGAGGGTGTTGGATAGCTGGATTAGCCCGTAGGTTGGTTTGGCATGATTCTAGGTGTGAGTAGTGGGAAGGCCCACCCTGGGTATGAATGGCACTATCCAAAAGCCTTGTAGCTTGGATGTAATAGAAGGGAAAGGAAGACCACTCTTGCTGCCTCCTGCCATGGACTGCTCCTCCTCTGCCATGGCCCTCTATCATGCTGCCCTGCTCTAGCTCTGTTGACCTTGGACTGAAACCTCTACAAATTGCGAGCTAAAACAAACCTTTCCTCCTTTAACTTGTTAGTTATTTTGTGCTAGCAATGAACAAGTAACTAACATGGGGCTTATACCTACTTTCTCCTCTACCTGAAATAATACTAGGCTGATTATCCATAAGATTTTGGTTTTATTACCTGTCATCCCCCATTATATTTTTATCAATGTCTGACTTTAAATGAACTCTGAAGACTATACTATCATTGAAGAATAAATTTATTTTCTAAATTTTATATTTCATATTTCCCACATATATTTAAACCCTCTTGAAGACAAACCTAAAACTACTTTTGCCTGCTGGGTCTTTTCTCTCTCTACAATCCACATGACACTTAGGGTTGTCACTCTTCCAGCCTCTCAACTGGCTGTGACAATCCTCACTCTGATTGACAGAGGTTGTATTCAGTGACAGCAAGGTGCTCATCCCAGTTCCTGCATCCTCCTATTCACTCCCATATCCAGGGAGGAAACTGAAGCTTACGGAGGTTAAGTTCTTCATCCTGGGTCCCAGGAATTCAAACCCCAGAAGTTTGTTTACGAGTGTGATCTCTTAAATATGTTCTTCTGTTGGCTTCTGGAGGTAAACCATGTTATGAAAGTAATTATTTTGTTTCATTTTAACATCTTATTGCTTATATTTATTCCTTAAAATTTATTTTTATTTATTATTTTTAAATGTATATTTATGTGACATAATTCACACATTAAAAGTGTAGTATGCTATTAAATGATTTTAATATTCTACTGAGTTGTGAACCCACCCCAACAATCAAGTTTAGAACATTTCATTATCTCTATAAAGAAATTTTGTATTCCATAACTTTTACTTTCTCTTGATTTCCTCATCCCCTGCCCTGGGCAGTCACTAAGCCACTAATTAAATTTGGTCTCTGTATACTTTTTGTTCTGGACATTTCATATAAATGGAATCATTTGTTCCTGACTTCTTTTACTTAGTATGGTTTCAAGTTTCATTCATAGTACAGTGTATATCCATACTTCATTCTTTTTTATGGCTGATTAGCAGTCCATTGTATAGATAAACCATGTTTGTTTATTCATTTGTCTATTGATGAAAATTTAAGTTGTTTCCACATTTTAGCTTTTATGGACAATGCTGTTATGAATATTCTTATACAAGTTTTTGTGTGAATATGTAGTTTCAGTCCTCTTAGCTATTGTTCTGATTTGAACATAGTTCTGAATATAGCTCTGAACCACATGTTGAAATTTAATTGCTACTGTGTGTTGGGAAGTGGATCTTTAAGAAGTGATTGTATCATCAAGAGGAACTAATACTTTCTTATGGGATTGAGTTGACTCTTGGAGTAGTGACTTAGTTCTCATTTTCATGGGATTAGATTAGTTAGCAGGTTGTGAGACCACACCTTATGTTTTGCCTCTTCTACACACACACACTCTTGCCCTTCTAAATTTCTTGAGGGTTATGATGCAGCATGGAGCCCTCGCCAGGAAAACTGCCTAATCTAGGCCACCAGAACTGTGAGCTAAATAAATTTCTTTCCTTTATAAATTACTGAGTCTCAGATGCTTTGTTATAGCAACAGAAAATAGACTAGTACAGTTGCATAGCCAGGAGTGGAATTTCTAAGGCATATGGAAACCTTGAGCTTCACTTTTATGGGAACTGTCAGACTGTTCCAAGTGACTGTACCATTTTCCTTGCTCACCAACAGTAACGAACTGATCAGTTTCATATATTATCACAAATACTCTGTTCTGTCTTTCTTTCTTTCTTTCTTTCTTTCTTTCTTTCTTCTTTCTTTCTTTCTTTCTTTCTTTCTTTCTTTCTTTCTTTCTTTCTTTCTTTCTTTCTCCCTTCCTTCCTTCCTTTCTTTTCTTTTCTCCCTCCCCATCTCTCTTTATTTCTATAATACTGAGAATTTAACACAGGGCCTCTGCACTGAGCTACCTTCCAGCTATTTCTGTTTTTCTATTTTGAGACATAGTCTCATTAAGTCTCTGTTTCCCTGACTAGACTCCAATTTGTGATCTTCCCATCTCAGCCTTCCAGAGTGTTAGGATTATAGGCATATTTTCACTATCTTGATGTCCTTTGAAGCAAAAAGGTTTTTAAGCCTGGGCAATTTCTCTATTTTGCCTTTGGTTGTTTGTGTTTTGAGTCTCTCTCTGTCTCTCTCTGTCTCTCTCTGTCTCTGTCTCTCTCTCTCTCTCTCTCTCTCTGTCTCTGTCTCTCTCTCTCTCTCTCTCTCTCTGTCTCTGTCTCTCTCTCTCTGTCTCTCTCTCTCTCTGTCTCTCTCTTTCTCTCATTTTTTGCTCTCATGCACATATTGTCCTTCCTATCTGGCTTCTGGGACACTGGGACATCCTAGTTCCCCACAACCTCCTTGGCCCTGTCTCTGCACTTGCCCAGTTCTCATGGGTTACTATAAGCTCCTCCAGGGAAAGACTGTGTTTGTTCCTTCTGAGCCCACTCCCCAGGCCTGAGACAGTAGCTCTCACTAACACAGAAAAAAACAGGGGAGGAAAGAAGACTGGAGAAGTGTGAGCAGAATGTGGGGAAAGGGCAGAGCAAGGAGTGGCTAGAAATACACCCTCTGGCTAGGGAACAGAAAAGGCTGGCAGTTTTTATGCAGGAGACCAAGTTGGAGACATGGAGACTGTGTTGGGCAGGCCTCCAATGTCAGGTTTCATGGAGACAGCCAAGATGAAGCCCCTCATGGTTTGAGGTGGAATTTTATTTGCTTCTGTGTAGAAAACAGGAAATCAGATACTTTGAGAAAGATGTTTTTTTTCTATCTTACCACTAGAGCCCGATGTGTTCATTTATTTATCTCCAGGTGCCACATATGTAAAAGAGCTCTGGATTTGGAGTTAAGTGACTCCAAACTTAGATCAATGAGTTCCCTGTGTGATGGGCTATCACTTAATTTTTCTGGTCTCAATTTCTTCACTGTAGTATTATTTAGTGTGTTTGGCTCTCAGGTAGCCATAAAAGTAGGGCTATTTTAGAAGGCTAAAAAGAGTTAACAGACTCAAGAGGTAGCTAATAAACTAAAATTTTAAAAAAGTAGGTAGCTAAAGAACAAACTCGGAGCAGGTCTTGGAAGGGATGCAGGCCTTCTAATTTCAAAGACTGAAAGTAGCTCCTCTAGTGAGGCCAAAGAAGAGAGCAATCTGCCCAAAGCTGTTGCTGGTGTGATGAATCCTGTGTTAGTTTACTCATTCTTCTGTTTGGTTTCCCCTTCCAGGAGTGCAGGACCTACATCGAGTGTTTAGAATTGTCCTAAGCCGCTAGCTAGGGCATGACGGGATCTCAAGGAGCCCCATCAAGCTATACATGCTGAGCATCCTTATTTTGAATATGTAAATACTCTAAAATCTGATATTTCTTGAGTGTTTACATGACATCACAAGTGGAAAATTTCACATGTGACTTGCTGTGAAAGGTCACAGTCAAAATGCAAGTGTATTAAAAAATATCATCTAAAATTACCTTCAGATCGTGTGTATAAAGGTATATAGGAAACATAAAAGGATTTTGTAATATACCTGTGTCCCATCCTCAAGATTTCTCATTATGTATATGCAAATATTATAAAAATCTAAAAAAATCTGAAATATGAAACACTTCTTGTTACATGCATTTTAGATTGGGACACTAAACTTGTATCTAATGAGGAAAATGTATTTTCTCAGACAGGAACAAAGGTGAAGAAGTAGATATCAGTAGTCCAGAAAACAATAGAGAGCCACTACAGCTATAAGCAATGGTCAGAGGCTGACATGAGCAACTTGAAAGTTCCCTCCATACTGAATAATTAGTGATTCTCTAATTCTTGGAAGGGAGAGGGAGTAACCTCTTTCTTATCCAAGAAAAGCCAACAATAGAATGGACAATCTCAAACTTTGTAGGCTTTACTGATGTCAGTGTTTTCATTCTCTAAGCAAAAAGAGGATCATAAGCCCTGCTCCTGTTATTGAAGGTTAAGAATACTACCACATTCAAGCACACATGGTGACACAAATTTGTAATCCCAGCAGTCTGAGAGGTTGAAGTAGGAAGATTTCAGGTTCAAGCCTGGTCCATGTAACTTAGAGACTTAGTGAGACCCCATTTCAAAAACAGAAAAAAATTAAAAAGGGGCTGGAGATGTAGCTCAGTGTGAAGGCTCTGGTTTCAATCTCCAGTAAACTTCCTCCAACAGAATACCATTAAATTTCTTTATGTGATGTTCTGAGCATCTGTTTTATATCAAACACTGTGTTAAGTAGTATTTTTATATTTATCATTGATTCTCTCCACATGATCTTATGTCAAAGGAATTATACCTATTTTACAGAAGGGGAACCTAAGGATCCAAGCACAAAGAAATTTGCCTAAGGTCCAGAATGAATATATGCTACAACCAGTTTTTGACCTGAGATTTGTTTGTCTCCCTGATGGGACTTGTGTTCAAATTATGAGCTTTCAATGGCTTTCCATGGAAGGAGATGTCTTTAACTGGTGCACATAGTCCCATTTGATCTCATTGCTGTCTCATCTTGCATAATATCAGCCTTTACTTTCCACCCTCAAACCACTGGACAGAGTCTACTAGACATGGTCTATTGCCTCCTACTATAGGGCTTTTGCCCGGACTCTTCTCTCTGCTGGAGTTGTACTTCCCAAGTTTTCTTTTTACCTGGTCTTCCTCTAGTCTCCTTCAAATCTTAGTCAGACTGCTTTCCTTTTCTGACTCCTTAGCTAGATTAACCATTTAACTGTAAGTTTTTTATCACCTTCCTTGCAAGGTATGTGTGACGACCTTATTAACATGTTTTCTCAGTCATCCATAAGGTCTAGAAGGGCAAATGCCATGTCATGTATGTCCTCTAACTTAAGTATGTCCTCTAACTCAAGTCTATGCCCAGCACAGAGTTAGCGCTAGTAATCCAAGAAACGTACATTGGATTACACAGACTGTGCTATTAGACTGTCAGAGTTGGCTGAGTGTTCAGGGGTAGAGAAGGTACCCAGGAGAAACTTTCCCTCCCACTCCTAGTCTTAAAGTTCAGCTCAACACACACAAAGATTGTGTCTGGAGAGTAAGTCAAATACCATTGTTCTCTTTAAACCTTACCCATAAGAGAGGTTGTATTTTCCAGATTCTTGGCTGAGTTTATTAAAAGTCAAACACATAGCGGTTATTAATTCTCTTCATTCTACTCTTTCTCTCCCCATTCCCATAAACATTTTCAAAATCTATAAACTGTTAATGAAGAACAAATAAAGTGAGTAACTACATAATTCCAGCCTCTGAGCTCCCTCTGGCCCAGGAGTGAGATCCTGGGAACTAATCATTTGCAGGCAGTTTAAAACTAGAGCCACAGGAAGAGTGATTAGATCAGATGGGGCATTTTGATTAGGGACAGTCCTTGGCCACCCATTGTTTGTGACACCGTTTTATGAATACTCTGCTCTCCTTTGGTGTATGCACTCATCCAAATTACTTGTTCTCCAAATTTGATTAAGCACAGAGAGCTGAAAACAGACCAGCTACTGTTTGCACAGCCATTGCCTATGATTTGACAGAACTGCCTCTGTGTATATTACCCTGTATTTAACAATCTCACAAAAGAGTGAAAAATTGAATCAGAACATTGTTTTAAAAAATTAAACTTATATGACACCAAGATGCACTACATATCAGGCCAGTAAGCTGGGGTACTGGACAGATAAAAGCTTCTTGACACAAACTACTTCAAAGCAAACCATTCATGTCCTCATAGCACTGAAGCTTCATTTAACTTTTCCCTTACTCCGTTGCTTTTTTCCTGCATCTGTGCCATTTCAGTTGCTTATTGAATCTGCGTAAGTCAATTAACTAAATGTCAGCTATTTCCTAATTGCAAGTACTAATTTCTTTTTACATAAATGTTCTACTGGAAAATACTCCACAAAATTTATTTGCTCTGGTCAGATTTGCACAGACTGTTAAGTTTGGGTAAAGTCACTGATACCAACAGTCTGGTTCCTGCAGAAATCAGCACAACATTCCTCTGCAGAAGTGGCACTGTTGCAATTACATGCAGGATCTACTTACAGTTTTCTCCCCACAACTGTGATATAATTACCATTCGCCCCTTCTTGCTGTAAAGACCTTCCATTGTTCAAAGTCATTATCTTTTATGTGACCTCATTTCAAAGTGGCTTTTTAAGTTAGAAGGAAACTCTGAAATCATCCTTTCCAAAACACTCCCTTTCTACCTACAGATTTTTAAAAGGGAGGCACACATCAAGAGCAGCCACCCAAGTGACCAAGGTGACAGAGGCACAAAGTTCATCACCAGAATGATGTTGTTCCCTCTGCTCTGCCTCAACCTTGCCCTGTAACCTTGGCACACTGTTCTTGACATCACTTCCTCATCAGCAAACTCATCACAAAACCACCTACCCAGCGAAGACAAAGGAAATTAACTAACCAAGTGTCTCTCCAGAACGCAGATTTAAAAGTATGATGATGCTAGAGCTCATGGCTCGGGGAGGAGGGTGCCCCCCTGGCCACCTCCAAAGTGTCCTCATTATCCATCAAGAATCCTGGCAGATAGTTTTCAGCATGACAATAGCTCCTGTGTTTATTGACAGCTTATAGTGTACTGTGTAGTGCTTATGGCCACCTAAGCCTATGTCCTGGCTTTGTCTCAGTGCCCCCACCTAAGCCCCACTGCTAAGCTTGTTAGCCCTTGCCACTGGACTGTGATATTTTCCCCTTCATTTCTAGGACTTTCCTTTCTTCTTATGATCCTTGCTTTTTTACCCCATCTGCCAGCTCAAGGGAGAGAAATCTTAGGACCTAGGGGAAGGTGAGGGCCACTGTAGTGGGAGGCTGAGTCCCTGAGGGATTCTGAGGAGCAAATGCGTTGGAATGTGGCAGTGAGCTGCTGCAAGGGGATTGTTTGTTAAAGTGGCTAACATTCCTCCCTCTGCCAAAGTCATGGCGGTGTCTTTGAGTGACTCAGGACTGACTTACCCACCTGCACATGCGTTTGCATCCTCACTTTGCAGATGAGGTAACTGAAGCATAGTGTGGTGAAGTGACCTGCTCAAGCCTTCACAGCTTATGACAGAGCAGGCTAGTCCTAGACAGTCTGGCTCCTGAGCATGTATTCTTGGAGGTATCTGGAGATCTTGGCAATAAGAAGCTATAGATAGTTTTTCTGTTTCTTCCAGAGCACTCATTCTTCTTTCCTCCTCTGTTGCCCCCTCACTACGTTTTCCCCCACTGAGTTCCTTCACATTTACTAATTACCCACTCTGTGAGAGGAACTGAGGGGCACAACGTCTTTTAGAATAAATCAGATACAGTCTTTGCCCTGTATTAGTCACTGGCGAGTGGAGACAGGGACATGAGAAGCAATGATTACCAGATAGTGTGACAAATACTCTGATGGGATGGACAAAGAGTGCTAGGGGGTCATAGACAAGGGAGGTCCTTAACCTCCATCTTGACGACAAATAGAAACTGGCAAGACCAAGGAGTGGGGAAGATCATTCTAGTGGGAGGGTACAGCTTGAGTAAGGATGTGGGGGCACCCAATGCTTATAGACTTGCCAGTCTGGAAAGAAAAGAAGAAAGAAGAGGGAAAGAGGGACGGACAAAGATGATGGATGGGGAGACAAGAAGAAGCTAGATCGAAGGGCTTGGATGGATGTGCTAAGAGGCTGTGACTTAATCCTGGAAGCAAGAGGTGGAGGGTCAGATTAATATCACAGAAAGGTTATACCTCAAGTGTCCCAGGGTATGCAGAGCTGGTCCAGCCTGGAGCTGGAGGTTAGGAGACAGTGTAATGGAGTGGGTGGAGTGTCCACAAGATCTCAGCTCAGCTGACCCAAGAAGCTCACTCCTTCCTATGCTGTTATGGGCACGGAAACAACAGTTTATCTACTCTCTTCAAGAGCCTTCTAAAAACAGACCAAGGGGATATGACAGCTTCAGAGGGCAGCTTTCCCATCAAGTGCCCAGCAGCAGCTCTCCAAGAGAGCCTATCTCTTTTGCCAGAATGGGCTGAGAAGCCTGAGGCTGTGCAAGAATAAGTGCTATGAAGGAACATTTTGAATATGACTTCTCAAAGAACAGGGACAGGTTTCCCAAGCCAAGAGCCAGTTCCTGGAATCCAAGCCAACCTGAGCAGCTCCTACTGTAGTTTAGAAGCTGAAGGGCAAGGTGAAGTGTTTTGACATTGACTTCTAAGTCTGAAGAGGGATGAGTCATGTGGTCACTCTCAGGGGGCCACCAAAGGACAAGGCTGTTGTAGTGTTACAATTTGGATGTGACTTTTCCTCCAAGGATTATATATTGGGACCTTGGTCCCCATTGTGACAGTAGACAATGGATTAATCTACTGATGCTTTCACAGTTCAGTGGGCTTATTGGGAGCTAGTGCCTAATTGGATGAAGCAGGTCACTGGGGATATGCCTCTGAAGAGTATATCTGTCTCTGATCCTCTCTCTGTCTCTCTCACTCTTCCTGCCTCTCTCTCTCTGTTGCTTTGCTTCTTAGCCACCATGAGGTGAGCAGCTTTTGCATGCCATGTCCTTTCACCATAATATCTCTGCCCATCTACAGGCCTAATGCATTGGAGTGGACTGACCATGGACTAAGGCCTCTTGAACCATGAGCCAAAATAAACCTTTCTAACTTCAAGTTCTTTATGTCAGATATTCTGTCACAGCAACAGAAAACTTACTAACAGAGGGAACCTAGGTTCAATGAAGCATTTTATGATCAACTGAAGTGACTTACTTTCTATCATTCTGAGAATCCATATGTATATGATACAGAGGTGATGTTAGAAGACATTAGAGTCAGCTGAGGGTAAATTCATGATTTCAGGCCAGTGCTCCCTCTAATCCTCTGGGACAACCATTCTGCAAGCACCCTGTCTAAAACTGCTGGGATGTTTGTCCTGCACAGTGGCATCACATTGGTGGGTATCTTATTAGTTTGGGATTAATGAATGTTGAGTAGAGGTAGGAATCAAGGGCCCTGGAATAGGACCTCCCAGCTTAGATTCCTAGTGCCCTATTGTGCTGGGAAATTGGGCAGGTCACCTAAGTTCCCTGGGCTTTCTTTCTTCCTCTTGATATGGGAAAGAAAACTAAACCCATGCCATTTTGTGTTCTAGTACCATTTTAAAGCTTAAGTTTCTGTTTCCTTAACTTGTTTTTTGTAAATGTCATAGTTACCTAACCCGATACCACCCCATGCTCTGTCACAAGACTGCTGGTCTCCTACATAAAATGTCAAACACTTTTGCTCCTTTGTCACAAGCTAAGCCTATGCTTTGGAGTATTTCTGTAGCTGTACTAAATCATACCAGCACCACGCCACCAGACCCAGAACTAGAACTGTATAACTATTCTCCCCTCCTGCCTTTTGGGGTTGGTGGTCAGTCATATGCTGGGTGCCTACCACAGGCCCCCAATAAACTTGCTTACCTCTGCATCTGGTCTCCGTGGGTGACTTAATTAAGTACGAGCATTTGCCCTGACACTCTGTGACATGAAAATAGTATTGGCTTATCACTGTGGAGAATGAAGTGTGATATTATCTATGAAATGACCCAGTTGAATGTCTACCACATCGGTGTTAGTTCCTTTTTCTCATTTGTGAAATGCAAGCATATCTTACAGGCTTTAGGTTTAATTATGTCTAGAGACTTTTAAACATCATTATCTTTACACTTGCATGGCACTATATACTATTCAGAATACATGCTCATCCCACGTGAAACTTTCCATCACCTACATACCTGCAACCCTGAGAAGTTGGCAAGGCAGAATATAGTCTGTATTTAGTGGATCAAGGAACTGAGAATTTCATAGAGTGGTTGATTTGCTTCAGTTCAAGGCTTTGGCCAGGTTTGTTTCTGCCTTTCTTTCCATTTTATTGGAGACGCACCCAGCAGAACTGCATGGCAGGGAGTTTTTCCTCTTGATCAAATGCCAGGCACTGGCTATTGAGTGGACACACATCATTTTTGGCCCTCTTTTCTGGAGCCTCTGTGAGAATCTCAGCCCATAACCCCATAATGTCAGAAATTCAGTACTGTTTCCTTTACCACCTTGGACCAAGTCTCAGTTCTCAGCAAAAATCTCTTCTCTCCTCTCTAAACTTTTCTCTATATCCATAGGTTCTACATTCAAGTATTCAATCAAACGTGGATCAAAAGCTTTCAGTAAAAAATTGCATCTATATTGAATACACACAGGTCTTTTCTTATTGTTTCCCCCCCCAAATATAGCAAATAACTATTTAATAGCATTTATATCATATGAAGCATTATAAGTGATGTAGAAATGATAAAATGTACAGGAGAATGTATATAGGTCCATGCATTATTCTGTCATTTTATATAAAGGACTTGAGCATTCACAGATTTGATATCCATGGGAGGGTCCTTAACTCAGTCCTTCATAGATATCAAAGGACACTGCTACCAATTCCATCAAGAAAGAGGCACTGCATAAAAAATCGGATGGTTAGAAAAAGTTTCTCTTCCTCCTTGTGACCTGAAACTCCATTTTTTTCTGAGAATCATGTTTGATCATGGGATTTGTGCTTATGTGTGTACCTGTTTGCAGGTGTGCATGCACACACATGGGAGAATATCATGTTTAAAGTGACAGACCCTCTCTGAACAATTGAGGCAGTGAATAAGAGATCAGCACTCTATGAGGAGGACCACAGAACTCTGAGTGGTGACCCCATGTCCACCTTAGCTTGTGTTTTGAAATTGAGAAGACCAGATTACTGCTCACCTTCCCCAAATAGACTCCAGCATCCACTTCTCTGAGCCAAAAGGAAGAGGGGAGATTTTCTTAAGGAGGAAACAATGCCCAGGAGTGCCGCCTGATGACTAGCAGTAAAAGATGGGTCCCATTTCTAATTTGGGAAAATACAATGAAGAAGTGATGAAGAGCACATAAAAAAAGAATCTTCCTATGAGAAACTAAGGCAGTGCTTTTCAAACTGTAGAAAACGTTGAAAGCAGCCAGACGTTATGGTGCACAGGAGAAAAGACTGCAAGTTCAGTGCCAGTCTGGACAACTTAATAACTTAGTGAGTCCCTGTCTCAAAATTTTCAAAACTGGAGGCAGGATGTCAGGAAGGTAACTCAGTGTGGGGACCCTGGGCTCAATCCCTAAATCAATGGAGATATAGCTCGGGGGAAGGCCCTATGTGCAAGCCCCAGTACCACAAAACAAAAAATACAAAACCAAAAATGTGACAGGAATAGGGAAATACATTTATTGGGTTGTCCATGTCTAATTTCAAATTTTAAAACGTAATGAAAGAAAGAAACAAAGTCATATAGAATGTACTGCACGAAGCAAGGATAAATTCTGTTCTACAGATTTTTATTTGATATAAACTGCAATTTTTTATATTTTTTATTTTAATGTAATACTAGTAGATACTAATAAAATACAAAAAGAACTATTCTTCTGTGGAAAAATAAAACAAAATTTCAAAAAAATAATTAGAGAACAGCAATTGTTAATACACAGCATATTATGATCTTAAAAGAATGACCAAAATGTTATCAGAGTACAAATCATAGACAAAAAACATTTTCTTTTTTCTTTTAATTTTATTTTAAAGAGAAAAAAGCAAAAAAAAAAAAACGAAACAGAAAGACAGAAACAAAACAACACATAATAAAAATGTTACAAAATTTCAAAACAAGGTGATAGAAAATTAACAGTAGCTATTATATTACATATTGTTATCTTCAAAGTAGTTGCTCAGATCACCAGACATAGGCATGCAAGATTGATCCAACAATTAAGCATTAACTGTTCTTTTCAACAAACCAATAGAAATCAGTAGTACAATTATCCCAGATATTATACATATACATACATATATATATATATATATTTCCCCTCCTTCTTTTTTCCTTTACCCCATCCCAGCTGTTTATTTCTTTAAAAAAATAAACATTACAATGGAAAAACATTTTCTTACAAAGAAGAAACAAACAAAAGGACAAAACTTTCTTTTCAATGAACAAAGAGAAACGTGGTATAAGTGAAACAAATTAGCTTACATCTTAAAATATTTTTGAAACAATGGAACAATTTGGGAAGTTATTTAAACTCCTCCCTACTTCTTATTTATCTTCTATTTTGCTAAATATATATAATAGATAAGGTCACTGGGTTTTTAGTATGACAGAAACCATGCAGTATTGAAATTTGTGTGTCTGACTTCTTCCACTTAACATTATGTTCTCAAGTTGCATCCATTTTCCTATGAATGGTTCAAGTTTATCTTTCCTTATGGCAGAGTAGTACTCCATTTTGCATAACTAATTTGAAAGGCCATAACTAAAAGAAGATAACTTTCTAAAAGAGTATGCTTGTATTGGTGATATCAGGACAATAAGTCCAGTGCTTATTATTTTGAAAAATTACTGGCTACTTAAACATTTATTTATTTTTTCTTTAAAGGTCACTGACTCAACTGACAATCTATTACACTCTGGGTCCACCAAGTTGAATAAAATACAGCCCATGATCTGGAGGAGTTCGCTGCTGAGGAAAATGAAGACAGATTGTAGCAGGAAAACAACAATGTCCAAAGATTCCTCCAATCCGTTCTCCCCTCTGCAGTCAGGCTGATCATTCCTAAATGAAAACTACGGCCATGCCACTTGTCATTTAGTGGGGCTTTAGTGGGGCTAGTTCTTCTGATTCTCCTCTACTGCTATTCCTCAGTGAATCTTATACTATCACACTGTGGATGTCTAGATTCACCTTTTTACATGAAGCTCCTATGCTCTTATATTTCCCTCTACCTAGAGGGCTTTCCTCTCCTTTTCCCACCAGGCAATCTCCTACTAATCTTGGTTAATCCATACGATTACTGCCTTCCGTGACTTCCCACTACTCATCCTCCTAGTCGAGGTTGGCATCACTCCTTCCCTGACCACATCTTGGTTGCTTTCCTTGCTGTAGTTTTTGGCAGTCTGATGCTTACCACAACTGTTGTGCCAGTCCAGGGGCTTGTCTGGCTCACCCATAAGACGATAAACTTGAAAGTAGGACTCACTCATTGTCTTAATACACAAAAGATCCCAGGGAAAAATAGAGTATATAGATGAATGGATGGGTGGGTGGGTGGATGGATAGATGGATGGATGGATGAATGGGTGGATGAATGGATGGATGAAATTATAGTACTAATAGGTGGGATATTAGCCAGACTTTCATTACTATTACCAAAATACCTGAAAATGTCAACTTAAAAGAGAAAACGCTGATTTTGTTTCATGTTTTCAGAGTTATTGGTCTACGGTCAATTGATTCCAAGGTGGAAACATAATGGAAGGGCATGGTGGAAGAAGCCAGCTCATTCTCATGACAGTCAGGAAGAAGAGTGCAGGAGAAGAGCCCAAAGGAAGGAGCCAGGGACCAGATATAGTTCCCTAGGTCATGCCCTTATGACCCCTAAACATACTCGGAAGTGCACTTTACTAAACCTCTAGATGTCTCTTAAACCACTCAATTTGACAATCAAGATTAATCATCGCAACTGGGGGCCAAATTTTCTCTTTCAACAAGTACTCTGCCTCTGACTCTTTTCCAAGTAACTATTTACAGCTACAGTCTCCCCTTGATATTCATAGGAAATTGGCTTTAGGACCCCCCAACAATGTTCAACTCCTTTCTACAAACCAGTATAGTACTTGCATTTGTTTATAACTACATATATCCTACCATGCACTTTAAATCATCTGTACACCATTGCAATCATATGTATAAGAGCTCTAGGAACACTGAGAAATGTGTATTTTCACTAGGGGCTGGGATAGAAAAGCAGGATGACTGGAGCCAGCAATGTTAACCACCTTCAGGATTCTCTGTACTGATCTAGAGACCTTTGGAATAAGAGAATGAAGGGACCATATGTCAGAACTGCTCCAGAAAAATGCAATTGTGAGTTACAGAAAAACTGCTTTCAAGTCCATTTGACAAAACGTGCTAGAGGTTGGGGCACTCAAACTCTCCAAAGAAATTTCCAGCACCCAACATCTCAGGACTTCAACATCTGGGCACTTTCAGCAGCACCTCAGCGGGGATTTTTTTTTTCGGGAGGTACTGGGAATCAAACTCGGCACCTCACACTTTCCAGGTAAGCACTGTGCCACTGAGCTAAACCTTCAGCCAGCAGGGACATTTTTGTGCTTTTGATCACAAAACCCATGAGGAGACTCTGCTGGGCAGCACGGAGATAATGGATAGGAATGGATGGGAACCAAGGACAGGAACAAAGATGACATCATAAAGTCATTAGAATAGGTAGTTGGTAAGATGTGAGGTGTTACCATTAATCTCATCTTTTTTTTTTTTTTTTTTTTTTTTTTTTTTCTTTTCCAATGAAATTACTAGAAAATTTAAATTTCACATGTGACTGGGCATTGTGTTTCTCCTGGACAGGACTGCTACAGCCCATTACCAAACCATGGCATGAATGAGGTCCATCTGTACACACCTCCATGGGTGCTCTCTAATACACATTTACCGTTGAGGGTAGGAAGCAAGTTGTGTGGCACAATGCATAACCCAATTAAAAACCTATATACACATGGGAAAGAGAAAGATGAAAGACAAAGAGAATATTTGAAAGGGTCCCAGGAAGGACCCGATGGGGACCCCCAAATAGGCCAACTGAGCTCGCCGACTTCACAAGAGAACTCTTGAAAAGTTTGATTGGGGTCAGGACAAGCCAATGCATTAGAAAAACATCTTAGGGAGCACTGTGGGTTTAGGGAAGAGAGAAAGGTGGAAATTGGATATCTTCCTAGATGTATATTTCTGTATATTTTATTATGACAAACATAGAAGTCTTCTGTAATTTCTTAAATAACTATGATTATAGAACAGACAGCTCGTCGTCACTGACGGGCTGACAGTGGCCCTGGAAACTGTGCCAGGCCTCTTCCTCTGTTGGCTCAGTGCACCTGGCTCCCACGCATTGCCTTCCGTAGAGTGTATTTCCACAGAGCCGGCTTCGTGCCCCACTTGATAAATGCGTTGTCAATAGCTCACGCCAACTGAAATAATAGTGGAAGAAATGTTTGCTTCTGCCAAGAACGGAGAACTGCAGTGACGCTGGCAAATGTTTCCCAAAGCCCAAGGCAGGTTTCCTATAATTAGAAGCAATTTGCTAGAAAGTTTACCAGGCTCTTCCAAAGCATACACTATGGCAAATTGTTACAGGATTCTTTATTTTTCCTTTCCTTTTCATGACACATTCACAGATGGAGAGCATGGAGTACTCCCTTCTCCTGGGCTGGGGCTGTTATTTTACAGGATCACATCTTTGCCTAGTCAGGAGAGTGGGAAGAGGAAACCAACTTTGTGTATCGTTGTGGGAAACGGGACCAAATTCAGAATCATATTCTAAACATTCCGAAGCTCAAGGCCTTTCCATGTGTCTCCACTCAGAGACTTCAGCTTTAGCCAAGCAGGGTCTAGAGAGTGAAATTTAAACCCAGACTCAACTCATGGAATTTCCACTCCAGTGTGTAAGAAAATAGGAAACTCAGATTGCATTTATGCAAAGAGATGTTTCAATATTCCTTGAAGTCAGTCTTGAAAGCCAGAGAAAAGTACAGGAATGGGTGGACTAATACCTATTAAGTGCTTCCTGTTTCCCCACTCCCATACAGGCATTTTGCCTATTACTAATACAACCCCTGCCATCTCAGCCTGTCACTAATCTCCTTTTATAGAGAATGAAAGTGACACCCAGCAAAGCTAAATACTTTTCCTAGGCTCAGTGGCAAAAAGGAATCAATCCCAAGTTCATCTGACTCTTAAACCAGTGCTCTTTCCATTGCACATACCCGCCCTGCTACTGTGACTTGAGTCAGAATTGTGATGGCCAAGTGGTGGCTCTGAGCCAGATGTCAGACCACTGTGTTGTGACGGCACCACATTTCGATCTGTCCAGCTGTGTAGCACAAGCCCTGCTAAAGCATCAGATGAGAGTCTCGTTCACCCTGAAAGCAAAGTGAGGGGGAGAGAGAGAGTAAGAGAGAGAACTGGATCTTATTAACTGTGACTGTGGTTAAATGGGTCCCCTGTATCCACAAGTTCTGCATTCATAGATTCAGTCACTGAAAACATTTTGAAAAAAATTGTGCTAAATGTACATAGCATTTTTCTTGTCATTATTGCATGAACAATGCAGTATAACATATTTATATAGCATTTACACTGTATTGAGTATACAAGTCATGTAAAGATAATTTAAAGTCTATAGGATGATGCACATAGGCTATATGTAAATACTGTGTCCTTTTATACAAGGGACTTGTACATCCTTGGGTGTTCACCACTGAGCGGGCTCCTAGAACCAATTCTCATAGTCACTAAGAAGTGTCTGTATTTAGATCTTTCAACCACCTTCTTCAATTCAGGGTGCCTGGAAGCTTCTCTAGACCTGGTGTGTATGTGTGTGAGGTTGGTAGAAAGCAGGGGAAAGTGCCTTTAGAAGGGGTGAATCCCGCTTGCATTAGGAAATCCCAACTAGTTTGTTTCTGCAATGCCAAGAAGCTAGAGGTGGCCCTCTCAGTCCACTCAACTTGGCCACCGAGTAACCATCACATGAGGAAATAGCAAGAGTTTTGACAGAACAAAAATTTTGAGAGATAATGCATGTAGTGTGATCTGTTATTACAAAAAAATCTATGCAAAATGTCAACTATACATTTGCATATGCCCATAACTATAAATTTTAAATATATAAAAATGAACCAATGCTAACAGGGGCTATTTATGAGAAGGAGAATAGAATTGGGAGGGGGATGGGAGAAAAATAGAAAACCAGTCTCACTCTGTATTTTTAAAACTATTTTATTGAGATGCTCTTTACATACTATAAAATTTTCCCATTTAAAATATACCATATAATGTGTTTAGAATATTTATAGGGTTGTAGAAATGTACCATAATCTAATTTTAGAACATTTAGAACATTTCATCACCCAACAAAAGAATTCATACCTCCCCATGAGGCAAACAAACCCAAAATGTATATGGAACCAGAAGATACTCACAATAGCAAAAGCAGTAAGAGCAATCCTGGGCAGCAAGGATAAAATAGCAGTGTAATCCTGGATTTCTAGTTCTATTACAAAGCTATGGTGATAGAAAGCAACATGGTACTGGCAGAAAGTCAGATATGTGAATCAGTGGAACAGAATAGAAAATGCAGAAATAACTCTAAACACATTGAGCTATCTGACCTTTGACATAGACCAAAAACATACATTTATGTTAAAGAGGAAAGATAGCCTCTTTAACAAGGAAAACTGGCTATACATATGTAAAGAATTGAACCCAAACCCATATCTCTTACCAGGTACTAAACTAAAATCAAAATGGATCAAAGATCTAAATGTTAAAACAGAAGTATTTAATCTGATGGAAGATAAAATAGATAAAATTCTGGAAGACATAGGCATAGAAAAAATTATTCTGAAAAGAACACCAATCGCACAAGAGAGAACACCAAGAATCAACAACTGGAATATATCAAATCAAAAAGAGTCCACACAGCCAATGCAACAACCAACAGAATGAAGAGACAACGTACAGAATGGGAAAAAATTTTTTTACAGCTACTACTCAGACAGAGGAGTAATACCCACCATAAATAAAGAACTCAATAAACTTAGAACCTCCGTCAAATGACAGACTCAATAAAAACACTGGGCATCTGAAATGAGTAGATATTTCTCTGAAGAAGTACAAATGGTCAATAAATACATGAAAAAGTGTCCAAAAGTGTCCAAAATGTCTCTGGGCATTAGAAATGCAAATTAAAACAACATTCAGCATCCATCTCACTCCAAAAAGCATAGCAATCCTCAACAAATCGAAAAATAACGAATGTTGGTGAAGCTGCAAAAGAAGAAGGAACACTTCCACTACTAGAATGTAATGCAAACTAGTACAATGAAATCAGTATGGAGAGTCTTCAAAATTTCAAATCTAGAAATTCCACTACAAAGAATAAACTTCAGTCATTTATAGGATGATGGATGCCTCTTGAGACCATGTTAAATGAACTAAATCAGACACACAAGCTTAAATATCAATGGTTGCTCTTATATGAGAAACTAAAATGTAAATAAAAAATAGTAAGAAGTAAGGAGATAGATCTTTTTCAGGTGAGAAGAGGATCAAGAGATGGAGAGGGAAAAGGGATAAAAAAACTGATAAATGTTATTACATGTACCATCAAAATACCTACAAACATGTACTAATATGTACTACAAACATGTACTAATAAACATTAAACAAAAATGTACTAATAAAAATTAGGGGCTTTTCCCCATAAATTATGTATAACAAACACGTACTAATAAAAATTAAAATTAAACAAACCTTTGAGGTTTGATTTCAAGAGGTACTTACTTTGGGACCTGTGCTGTATACTCATTTCCAATAGGTTTTTTACTGCTTTGAGGCCCAGTTTTCTCAGCTTTAAAGAGGGCCTGTATTGTTCCCTTCCTGTGGTGACTCAGGATTTCATTAGAGCTCATATGTGAAAAGGACACAGAATGTTAAGTCTTTCTCTTCTCTCTCTATTTGTCTTCTGTGTTTTTTTCCTCTCCTTCTGACCTCTGGTTTCTTCACCTATACAAGAAGATGAATCATAAATTCTACTTCGTTGGGTCGTTATACAGGACAGATGAAAGTCTTACATAAACTGAGACATTGGATACATCAGTCAGAACAGAATTACAAAGAAATCTTTGGAGGCACGGGGATTGTTTGATTTTCCTGCCAGAGGAGTCTGGGTCCACTCCCCACCTACCTCAGCTCCAGAAGTCAGGGACCAAGGGATATAATGGTTTCTTGGCATGAAAAGAACAAAGTCCCTCTGAAGAAAATCCTAACACACCTTTCCAGAATATCACACCAAGTGGGAAATGGTTTCAGCTGAAGCTGTCTGAATAAATTACTGGCACACAGAGGGCAAGGAAATTGAGCTGTGAGTGCATTTATAGAATGTTATTTACATGTCAACCTTAGCTCATGGTCTGCATATTTTTGTGTATTTTAGACTCAGGATATTTTACCAGATTCTCCTCCCCTTGGGCATTAGTTGTGTTGGTGGGGAGAAGGCCCCACACAAATCTTGAAAACATATAAATTCTTCCCTTCTTTGAAAGCTTTTGTAAAGAAAAACAAAAGACCCTTTACTGTAAGGTATACATTCAAACACATAACTCCTATTGTTGAATTGGAAAATGTTTGAGTGCAATCTTAAGGTACACTTCTCCTTTTCTCTCTACTTGGTAAAGCCTAAATCAAAGTTGCTTTGCCGTATGAACCTTTCTTAAAGGGTTCCTAAGCTTCCTGAGCCAGTTGGCTCTTCCTCTGAAACTAGACTCCCCTTCATAGATTCTTCAGTCATGGCACATGATGCTATTTCCTTGTCTATTTCTTACCAGAAGCTATGACTTTGCTGGAATCAGGAACCCCTTCTGATCTATACAGGTACCACAGAACCCAGCACAGGGACTGCCATGGAACAGGTGTTTTGCTGGTGGATTAAAGAGGGAAGCGTATGCATGCATTCTTATAGACAAGTGAAGAGGAGGTTATAAAGCAGGAGATTTTTCAGGAGAGTAGATACAGGAGAGGTGACTGATAACACTTTCTGAAAAGTCCCCAGGGGCTTGTTTTCCTAGTCAAACAACAGTAAGAATCGCTTATTACACACTGTGGAGGCCAAACTTACTGAGTGTGAAGCCAGCAAGTAAAGGAAGAATAGGAACGATCAAGAGTCTCTGCAAAATGCCTTACATTGTCCATCAATAGCGAGACAATGCCTTAGTGCATCTAACTTCATAGATGATTTCTCTCCATTCCTTTGCTCCTGGTCTTCAACTTTTCCCTCAGTTTTCTGTTTGAAGAAGTGAGTTCCTCCAGAGGAACATTGTTTTCAGTAAACTGGACTTTGCTTCATTGTGATACAGCTAACATTAAAGTCATCTCTACACACTCTCTGTCCCAGTGGGCATACACCAAGGGAGCCAGGCTCAAGGACATCTGGCAGAGTGGCACTTATTTATAAAAGGAAAAATTAGCAGCCACTGGCATGTGCTACACTAGGTCACATTATGCCAGAATAAGCAATACTTCTATAGTTACCTTTTAATACAAACAGTACTACTTAACACTATCATTCATCAGCATGTATGCACAGAAAATACCGTGAATGCACACATCACATACTAGCATTTGCAAGTGGCAGGATGTCTTCACAAAGTAACTTAAGGAAAAGAGGGGAAGTGTTTATTTCACATTATCAGAGTTCAAAATGACCACAGTCAAAGCAGGCCTTGGGATGAGCAGAAGCTCCTTCTTTTCTCTCTCCCTCTTTCCCCCTCTCTCCTTCCTTGGAAGACAAGCAACTTTGTGTGCCAGGGAACAGAGCTGCTGTCAGCCATAGGGTATGATTTCCCAGTTCTGTGAGGGGACATGCAGGGAAAACTCTCCCACAGGCTTCCAGCTGTGGAATTCGAAGAATGACTCCAAAGGGTTGAGCTTAAAATGCTCTATGGTGCTTGGAGAGGGTCCTCCTTACCCAAGAAGGTAGGTGACTGCGTCTTGGATGGACGTGATATCAGTCATGGCAGTATATGACTTGGAAGGCTACAGGTAGGACCATGTTTTTAAAAATTTTGTAGATGATTTGGATGCACATTTCCAATTGAAAAGGGTAACTATAGAGCCTAAATGAAAAATAATGCATAAGAATTATTTAGCTCAAGGTCTGATATGCAGTGGGCCCCTCCTCTGAAACTGGACTCCCTTTATAGCTGCCTCAGACATAGCACATGACACTCTGTGTCCTTGTCTATTTCTTACCAGAAGCTATGACTAAATACAGATTGCAGATTACTGTGTAAAAACTACTTTGGGAAGTCCTCAAAGCACAGTTTGGCATTTAGCAGGTGTTCCATTTCTTCCAACCATTGCAGCTAAGAGGGACCCACAGCTGGGAATCATCTTTGCAAATCTGACCGGCTCACAAGCGTTTGCTGAGGTGTTGAACAAAGATGGGCTCAGCAGCTCCACAGCTCACCACAGTCAGGGCTGCATGACAAGCAGGGAGGTTGCCCCACTCATCCAGCTCAGCTTTCTTAGGCAGAGGCCCAGAGTGTAATGAATGGAAAGTTGCCATGCCAGGGAGCTCATTCTGGAAGAGAATTAGCCCTACTGGAAGAAATTCTTTAATGGAGTGAAGTCCTGGCAGATGTAACGGAATTACTACACCATAAGGATGGCATGGTCTCCCTTTCCTGGGGGCATGTGGAAACCAGAAAGAATATTTCACATGCCTCATCCAAATAGGCAGCTGACTATTCTAATGAGCACCCCAATCTGGCGGGAGTGGGCAGGACTGAAGTCAAGATGGGGCCAGAGCTCGGGCATTTCTTTGCCATTTATACACATTTCATTTCTCAGTATGTTCAGTTTTTATGTGGCCTAATCAGGGCCTGAAAACCCCAAGAACTTTCAGCTGGCCAAGGTCTAAGTTCTTTCTCCACACCCTGAGACTTTGAGATGGGCAGCTCAATGACTTGTCTGAGGTCAGTGTCATCTCCCAACCTGAGTGCTGAGGCCTGAGCTCTTTTATTGACAAATCCCCCTGAAGCTCCATGTACTAGGGAAAACACGTTTGGAGCCACCTGGGCACGGGTACTGGACTTAGCAGCCATGAGGTCTGGAGAGGCACTGACCTCCCTCAGCGATGTGATTATTGATCCACACCTGTAAAAGGGGAACAATAAAGCCTATCTCCGTGGGTTACAAGGGGGATTCTAGTGTAAGGAAGGCCGGGAAGATACCCTGAAAATATCAAATTCCATGCATACATGTGCAGAGCTGATGATATTCTGAGTTCTCAGAGGGACTGGGAAACCAAAAGTGGAGAAACACAGTAGAAAATGAACCCCTCCAGGTGGCCAGGCGGGAACGCCCCCAGGGCACAATCAGCCCCTCCTGGTACCGCTGGAGAGCTTGGCAAAAGCTTGGCACTGATGACAAGGAAGGAATGCAAGAAGACCCTGGAGCCTCTTGGCCTGCAGTGGGAGCCCTTCAAACACAGCACGGAGCTCTCCTTTGTGCTCCCAGCTCCTGCAATAGGAAAGTGATGCTTTAATGTGTCGATGCCTGTGAGAATGAAAACGAGCTCAGGTTTCAAGCCCCGCTGCTGAGCTGCAGCACGGAGCACCAGGCAGGGCTTCTACTGGCTTCCATGCATTTAGACACAGCAATGGGTGTTTGTTTTTTGTATTTTTTTTTTTAACTTTTAAAAAACTTGTTTTCTTTTTGTGGTTTTCTGTCAGTGCATCCCACTTCCTGAGTTCCAAGCATTTCTCCTCTGTGCCGGGTATCTTGTTCTCCTGCCTTAGTGCCTTTATTCTCTTTCATTTTTCAAGTCAGGTGAGGAATGTGCATATTTTAAAATTCAAAACCTTTTCTCCCAGCCAGCCTAAGAGAAAGTTCCAGGGCTTTGGGGTGGCAAGAGCTGTGAGTAGCCTCGCCCAGGGCAGGCCCTAGCCTGAGTCAGAAGACTCAGAGTGTTTGGAAGGTGGAAGCTGAGGGCACCAGCCCTGGCTGAATCGCCCATCCTCGGGTGGAGGTGGGAGATTTTAATCTTCATCAGGAAATCCTCGGGGTGTGAAAAGTCGGACCTGGTATTATAAAATCCCTGCTGCGAGGGTCTAATGGAAACCGACACTTCGGGAGCATTCTCAGGCTCCGGTTTTCTCATTCTTAAACTGACCAAAGTGTAAAAAACACCAATGCACATTTAATATCTCTAATATGTGGCTGCCTTTTAGCCTCCGGAGGAGGACAGGTATTCATTTCCATAAATTACTTTTTAACCATTTTTTTCAAAGTGGGGGTGTGGTGAAAGAAAACAGAGACAAAACAGATGCCTGCAGCCCTTTGATCAGCCTCACTGCAGACAACCAGGCTGCCCGCTAGCACCTCTTTAACTGCAGCTTGCCAGGAAGAAAATGAGTGGGTTTAACTCTGCAATTACAGTGCCTGCTGAAGGCCTGTCATCGCAGCCAGAGGGACCTGATCTCAACCAGCGTGACTGCCCCCAGAATTACAGCCACTGGGGCAGAAAGTTAAATACCCCCTGTGGCTGGGCAGCTTTCATAGGTCCCGAAGCTCTGGGCCAGCAGCCCTTTCCAGCCCCTGCCTGCATCCCCCACCCCCCGTCTCTATAAATATAGAAAACTAAGGCCATCTATGCCGCCTGAGCTGGGCTAGACAGACAGGGGGACAGGAGACAGCGGCCTTATCTCACGCCAAGGCGTCGGGGAATGTGGCTGAGGCAGGAGGTCAGATTTCTGGAAACAAAAGGGGGGCAGTCTAACCTGACCAGAGCCCCTCGCTGAGCGATCTGAGTGTGTTCAGGCTGGTCTTTTGGGTATGTAGTGCCGAATATCTATTGTCTCCGCAAGGAAATGGGGAGATAGTAACATTAATTTAGGGTCCTATATTCTGGCTCCATCGTAGACTATTTCTGTGGGCCACTTTATTATATTCAGCCAATATCCACAGTGGATGTTATGTAAACTCCCAGCATGCTCTGGGCCATACTTGGTAGAACTCCTATCTTTCTCTCAGGATCATTTCTTTACATTTACTGCTAGACCACTTGGAATGTCTACAAATTGGCCTGGCTCCCTTGCCTCAGGGCCTTTATACATGCTCTTCTTCCTGCCTGGAGCCCTCCTCTTGCTGGTTTCCCAACTGAGTCTCCCTAGATGGCTCTCTCCTTTCAAGGACCACTCTAGGAAGCCTCACAGGGACCTTGCTATGGCCCCAGCATCCTCTGTGGCTTTGCTGAGTACGTTCCCCACTAGGGTGCAATGGTTTGAGACAGTGGGTCTCCTCCTCTGATTGTGAGCACTTTAGGGCACTGATGGATCATTGTCATGTCTGCTGTTTTGGACCAGGCACTGTGCTGGGCACATGGTAGTATCCTGAAAAAAAAAAAAAAATCCATTCTATAAGTAAGACCTGGCTATATTTTCAGAAGAGAAAACTGAAACTCAGAATTCAGTGAGCAAAGTTTACCTAATGGGGTGCAGGAGATGGAATGGGGTCTGATTACACAGCAAGTTCTTTCTTTAAGGGTGTCCTGCCTGCTGAGAAAGGGGGTGCACTCTATAACCAGGAACTATGAGTCCAAGACTTTACAGGACCAGGACTGGGTTGAGGCAAGTGACGCACCAGCCTCAGAAGCAGAATTTCAAAGGGAAAATAAACATACAAAACCGAACTTAGTGATCCAGTTCTGTAACATCAAAGTGAATGCACAACTCCACTGCACAAGAGAACAAATTTTAAGATAAAGACAGGATCAGTTTTACTGATCTCTTCTCTAGCTTTAGGTTCAAATAGCTTCTGTCTTTAGGTCGCTGTATACCCATAAGAATCCATTTTCCCACTGTGGGCCTCGGTTTCACCTTCTATAAAATGAGCTGAAGCTGAGGGCCCGCTTCCAACCCTGCACACTGGTGCATGAATTCAAGTCTCAGCCTGGCCTGTCTTGCGTGCGCAGTGTGGGCCTTGCATTGGCGCCTGCCCTTTTGTACTGCAATGTGGGGCAGGTGTATGGATGGGCACTCAGTCTCACAGCCCGCCTCAGCCTCCTGGGCCTCCTGTCCTTCGGCAGCCACTAGGTTGGATGTCACGGTGCCTCCAGAAGAACACACAGGGAGGCCCTTGGAACCCACGTCCACTGCAGACCTGACGTTGGTGCATTTTTGGCTCTGTGGGGCTGGGATGTTCCAGGGGAGCTTTCTCAGCTTTTCATAGCTTCAGCGATGACAGACCCTCATAAAGTCACTGATGGCTCCAGCCGGTTCCCCCGGGATACCAACTCTCAGGGTCGCTGCTCCTTATTCATGTGGCTTTTTCATTTACTTCCCGGACTCATCAGCAGAAATTCTTTTATTTTAAGAACAATGAGAGAGACAGCTGGGAAACTTGCAGTTATTTGCTTAAATTCTTCTGACATTTGCTCATTGCTTTGTAATTACATTTCTGATCCTGTCTTCTCCCACAAATTAGTGCTATAGTTCAGTTCCAGCCATTCACTAGCTCATTCATTTGTTGATTCACTTAAATGAATGGTTACTGATGCCTGATGGGGGAGTGAGATTAGTTCCGGTGCTCTTGGCACAGTGCCTCATGCCAGGTGACCATCCACTGGTCCATGCAGTCACAATAAGTATCACACACCTACTCTGTACCACGCTCACATCTGGATTTACCTCATGGCTTGAGCCAGCCACATCCTACTCTTGCAGAGCTGATAGACTAGGGGATATCAACATGAAAAAAAAAAAAAATGTAGCAAATCTGTAGCTAATGCCTCTGAGAAAGGGCATGAAGAAAAGATACATAGTGCAGCCATGTAGGGGTCAGAGAAGGCTTCTTCCAGCAAGTGCCAATAGAGCTGAAATGTTGGATTCACAAGTTGAATCCAACAGAAAATCCATCTGGCCCAGAAAATAGCACATGCAAAGGCTCTAAGGTAAAGGAACAGATGAGTCTGGAGACTCACCCATTGGGACAAAGTTTGGATGGGTGGAGGGCAGAGGGCCATGGAACTAGTAAACACATCCGCATCAGATCCTGAAGTGTCTCATATCAAGGAGTTAAATTTTGACATTATTATCCTGACTTCAGCAGTTGTTCTATTACTGTTGTTAGCCTTATTTTTTAGGTGAAGAAAATAAGCCTTAAAGAGGTTTATTGATCCTAGCAAACATTTATGAAATACCTATGTACAGTATCTGAGGCATGTGCTGTGTGCTGAGGATATAGCTACAAGTGGGACAGGCTGACTCTTCAATGTTGAGCTTTTACTTGCACCATACCAGACAGGATGGGACCTGAGTCCACCTGTTCCAAAGTTGTTCACCATCCTTAGAGATTCCGGGGCCCAGTGCTGGGATGAGGATGCTCCGGGTCCCACCTCTTCAAGTGTTTGGCATCCAATCTGAGTGACTTTTGTGCTTTGTTTACTGGACTCAAGCCCAGGGTCTCTACCTCTAGACCCAGGTATTACAGTTGTCCCCCAGATGTCCTGAGAAGGGGGCAGGAAATGAGGTATGGTGTTGTCCCCTGCCTAAAAAAGGACAGGGAAAAGCTCTTTGGTTTTGTAGCTGTTGGGCTAAATGAGACCCTTTGTGATCTCATTTCTAATTTTGTGCGTTAAAAATGGTCACAAATTCTTTCTTCCTTGTTGCTTTCTTCAAGATGCAGAGACTGTCTTCCCTCCCCTTGCTCCAGGCTGTCCTTGTGACTTATTTTAACCAAAACAATGTGGCATATGTGATGGGGGAGGAGGAGCCGTAGCCTCTGTGCTCTGGGAAGCAACACCCTGAAGTACAGAGGTGAAGCTAATGCAAATGTGTGCATAGAGAGGAGTGGGGGGCGGGGCGGGGTATGTTCTCGGGAAGCGACTGGGAGTCTTTCAGCTGTGATCATCCACTATCTGCTGGTTAATGTCATTCTAGGAGCTTCACAAGGTCAGGGGAGCAGGGTGGAATCCACAGACTCATAGGAAAGAAGAGGCCATTGCATTTAAGCAATGGTTTGTTGCCTGTCACTAGATAACAGAAACCCCACATCCTGTGCCTTAGGAGGAAATGTAAAGAATGTCCTGTGGACCTGAAGACCTGTGGTGCTCAATGGGTGTATGAAATGGTGCTCAGTATCACTAATCATTAGGGAAATGCAAATCCGAACCACTATGAGATACTGTACCAACTCACACTTGTGAGCATGGCTGTTATAAAACAACAACACTAACAATAACAACAACAACAGAGAACACAGACAAGGGTTGCCAAGGATGTGAAGAAATCAATGGGTACATAAATGGCATGGCCACTGTGGGAAAGAGTATGGATTTCCCTCAAATATCTAAAAGGAGAACTACCACACAGCCCAGTAGCCACTTACGGATGTACATCAAAGGAATTGAAATGAGGATCTTGAAGAGCTAACTGCACTCCCAAGTTCACTGCATCATCAACAAGAGGCAAGATGGGGAAGCAACCTACATGACTACTGATGAGTGAATGAAAAGATGGACTATAATTCAGCCTTTAAAAATAAAGAAATTCTATCACTGTGACCACTCAGATGATCCTGGAGGCCATTCTACTAAGTGAAATAAACCAGGGGCAGATACTACATGATTCCACTTACACATGGTCTCTAAAATAGTCAAACTTACAGAAAGAGGAAGTGTTTTTGCCAGGGCCTGGGGAAGGTGGAGAATTCCTGTTCGATAGGTATAGAGTTTCAGTTATATAAGATAAATACTTTCTAGGGGCTGGGGATTTAGCTCAGCGGCAAAGCACCTGCCTGGCAAGTGCAAGGTCTTGAGTTTGGTTCCCTGTACCGGAGAAAAACCAAAAAAAAAAAAAAACTTTCTAGACATCTGCTCTGCAATATTGTACCTATCGCTAACAATATTCTATCTAGGACTTAAAAATCTATGAGGAGATCAACCTTATATTTAGCATTTTTATCATTTACAAATAAAAATGGAGAGGTGACATCTATTTATTTTCTCTTCACCACTATTTCTTTTTTTTCTGCTACCTGCATCCCAGTTTTTGCCCTGTGTTCCTCGAGGAGGCACTACCTGCCTTCACACTCCGACATTGCAGTGAATGAAACTGATCCTCCTCTCCTTCTAGGAGGGGTAGTTAACTCAGACCTAACCAGTCAGAGAATGGCATCGCCCTGGACACAGATTGGCTCCGAGATGGGCACCTGACCCAATCTGGGCCACTCAAAGTGATTTCTGGGGCATTTGCTTGTACGGCGGTCAGGGAAGAAAGGAGTAGGCTCTTTCCCACTGGATCGGAATCTGCAAGTAGATGAGCCCAGAGCTCTTCATAGCTACCTAATTAGCACAAGGAGAATGCCCTTTTGAAAATGGAGACCTTTCCAAGGAAAGTGGAGACATGACACAGAGAAATAATGTCATCTGAAAGCAAACACACAGTTAAGCTTAAGGGAATTCTAATTCTGGGCTTTTGGGTTGTGAGTCCACAAGTCTTTACCTGGGGTGGCCATAAAAATGTGCCACTCAGATCCACTACTGTGGGAGCAGTTTCTTGATGGCACTGCTGCACTCTCCATGGCATTTGCTCCAAGCCAATGACTGAGCAGTGGAGGAAGCCAGTGCTGTACCTTCCATCTGCTGACTGGCTCTAGGCTTCCCCACTGGCCACTCAAAATGTTATTGGAAACTGCACTGCAGCCTGAGATGCTCTACTCAATGCTGTTTCTTTTCTTCCGTCCTTCCCAGGATCATCCTTGCATCAGCTTCCCTCCTTGCCCCCCCAGCTACTGCCTGCTGTGGTGTGAATGTGCTCTCTGGAAGTTCACACCCTAGAAATAATTTACACATTTGAATGATGAAGGCCTTTGGAGGAGGGGCCTTTCGGAGGTAATTAGGGTTAGATGAAGGCATGGGTGTGGGGTCCCATGACAGCATTAGTGACAGAAGAAAGAAGAGAAAGAGGAAGAAAAAGTGGGGGAAGAGAGGGGTAAGAAAAAGAAGGGGAAAAAAGAGGAAGGGAAAGAAGAGGAAAAACAGCGCTGAGCTAGCACGCTTGCTCTGTCTAACCATGTGATGCCCTCTGCCATGTTATGAGGCAGCAGAAAGGTCCCCCTCAAATGCCAGTGCCATGCTCTGGGACCTCCCAGCCTCCAAAACTGAGTTAATAAACCTCTATTTTCTATGAAGTACCTGTCTCAAGTATTTTGTAACAGTAAGAGAACATGGACTAAGACACTTGTTCATTGGCTGAAGAGAAAAAAAAAAAGAAGACCTTGCCAAAATGCTACGTCTTTTTCTACACTATGATTATTTTTGTGTATTTCACACACTGTTCCATAACAAGAGTAAGCAATGAGTGCAGGTTGTGCCACACCCCAGTGCCCACTAGCCCTGATCTTTACACAGGTATGGATGGCATTTATGGCAGAGTCATGTGACTTCTGTAAATGGACCTCTATTCTTCCATTCTTGCAAAGGAAAATGATGTTGCAGAAGACATGGTCTTCCTCTTGCCCTTTCGCTGTGGAGGACATAAACACACCTTTTTCCAGACATGAAGACCAATTCTTTTTACCTGGTCCCAGCTTCCCGAGGGAAGTCTCTTGTTGGTCATCTTCTGCCCACACTCTTCCCCCCTCTTCAGCAAATACACACCACACAGTGTTTCATTCTGAGCAGATTCTAACTTCTCTTAGGTTCAGCTCTTTAACTGTCCTTTTCATGAAACAGGGAGGTGAAAGCTACAGACCTGAAGGAGCAAATTGATATGGTCAGGAATGATAACAACATGGAGCAAAAGTCTGGTTTCACGGAGCACTGATGAGAGCCAGATGTGTCTGTGGGGATCCCCAGCCTATCTCGGTTTTGTAAGGGAATGGTTCAGCTGCACCGAAGCTGTGTCTACCAGATGCACAGAGATTAGTACTGTTTGAATGCACATTTGATTCTAATCATTCTAATGGCTGTGAATTGACTTAGCAAAGAATAAGTGATTTTTGGCTATTAGCATAGTCAAAATGACCACGTCAGGCATGAGAGTTTATTTTGAATGAATGAGATAGGGAAAGGAAGGCAAGGGAATGGAATGGAAGGGAATGGAATGGAAGGGAAGGGAAGGGAAGGGAAGGGAAGGGAAGGGAAGGGAAGGGAGACTAAAGAAAAGATGGACTGGCATGCATCTGTCTTAGGCACATTCACAGAGTGTCTTTCTAAGCCCAAAGATCTGAGAGCAAAGCCTCTCTACCTCCATTTTGCAAGTGAAACAGTGTCTCAGAGAGCCAAAGACACTGTGTTTGTAAAGGCAGACCCAAGTTTTGATTCATAAACTGTGCAACTCCAAATCTAACATTCTTCACTCTACTGCCATAACAGAGCTCAAAGGATTTCCCTAGTTAAGAACAGGTTACATCATCTACAGACACAGCTAGGAAAGGACTGCCCATTCCTGCATTTACTCTTGGAAGTGAAAAATATGCTAGTCACTATGGTGTGGACAGCTACCCCTTCCTAACTCATGTTAAATTTAATCGCCATCCTGGCAGCATTAAGAGGCAAGACCCGTAAGAATCCCTGATGCGTGAGGCCTCTGCCTTCACGGCTGTGTTAATGCCACTGGCCTGGAAGTGGGTTCGTTATGACGGGAGGGGCTTTCTAGTAAAAGGATGAGTCTTACTCCCAGTTGCTTGTTCTCACTGCTCTTCCCTTTGCCCTCTGCCATGGAAGGCCACAGTGAGAAGGCCCTGCCAGATGCAAGCCCCTTATCTTGGACTTCCTGGCCTCCAGAACCGTAAGCTAATAAAGTTTGTTTTCCCACACTGCTTGGAGCCCTGGATGGGCCTTATCAGATCTGCACAGCAGTGCCCTTGTCTCTCACTCCTACCCACTGTTACTGCTGCGCTGTGTGCCCTGGTGCACAGAGGCTGGGAGGAGAAGGTGTGGTCTGGCTCAGGGGAACCCTCACAGCCCCGCACAGCTCCTGCTTCACGGCCCCCAGGGCTCAGGCTGGGAGAGTCTTAGCTGACATTCAAGGACAATGTTCAAAACAGACCCAGGGGTCCTGGCCACTGTCCTCCCGCTTCCTCATTCTCCTTTAGTCCAGAACAAAGAGCTAAAAATCTCCCTAAATTGACTCTTACTGGGAACTGCTCGGGCCTGTTCCAAACAGGCCCAGGCCTGTCAGGATTCCCAGGCGGACTCAAGCTAGAATCCTCGCCCTCTAATTTGATTTAGAAAATTTCATACCTACTCATTTCAGATGAGCTTCAGAACAAGCCCCCAAACAACAGGCAGGGGCCAGGATCTCTGGCAGAGACAGCTCTGATACGGATGGAGGAGTAACAGTTTGAGGTATGATAGGTTGAGTTATGACCCGGGCCCAAGAGGCAGGCTGCAAGGGCTCCCTCCCAAGTGCCCTCAGGCCTGGCAGAGAAACCTGATCCCACATGTATTAATGTCCACTTAGGCTGTACTTGGCTGGAGACGCTGCTGGACCTCTTCGTTAGACAAGGGCGCCCTCTGCTGGCAGAATGAACACAAGCCACTTCAAGGGAGAAGCCTTGGGAACTACTGCCTAATAAAAAACAATAACCATACAGATTGAGCATCCTTTATCCTTGACCCTGAAGTGCTTGGGATGAGTATTTTTGGTTTTCAGTGTTTTAAAAAAAGTTTGGAATAGCTGCAACCTGTAACGATACTTCCTGAGGGTGGGCCCCATTCCCAACACAAAATTCATGTGTGTTTCATATACACCTTACACACAGCCTAAAGGTAACTTTATACAGTATTTCTAGTAATTTTATACACGAAGCAAGGTTTTGTAGTGTGGAATTTTCCAGTGTGGTGTCATGTGGATGCTCAGAGAAAGTGTAAGATGTGAAGCATTTTGGGTTTTCAGATGAGGGCTGCTCAGGGTTTGAGGCTGAAGATGACCAAGCAGTAATGATACCTAGTAGCGTTACGAAGAGGAGATGGAGGAGGCTTTCATGGGGCACTTAGTACCAATGACTGCACAGATATGGTCTCACAGTTCTCTTAAGTGAGTGTTCATGTTATTGTCAGTTTCCAGGAGAGCAAGTACGAGGCAGAGAGGTTAAAGACCTCGTCCCAGTGCAGCTCCATTGCCCTGCCCTCTCTGGGCTGGGGCAGGCACTCCTGGCCCACCCAGTTCTTCACCAGGCTAAGCCTTGACCAAATGCTCTGCTTTTGTCTCCGTCACGCAGGCGGCTGGCATGCTGGGGAATTCAGTGCAGCTCTGCGGGGTGACAAGTTATCCACTCTACAGGGCTGCCAGATTAACCAATAAAAATAAATTCATATTTTAACATCAAATTGAAATGGGTATCCTATATTTATCTGATTTGGACGCCTAAGCTGGAATCTCACCCCACTTCCTTTAAGTTGTCTGTCCTTGGGTAAATCAGCTTCTGAGCTTTTGCTGCTGCACAATACCCAGGAGCCAGGTAGACACAGGCTGTCAGTTTAGCAGATTGACAAGGCCTCCTCACCAGATATTTGTTTCTGATCCCAACACCATGTCTTCACAAAACTGTCTAGAGGCAAGAGAGGAAGAGGGTTTCCATCTCACAGTGCATTCTCATTGTCTAGTCAGGGGCAAGGGAAGCCGAAGAAAAGAGCACAGGGCACTTGCAGCCCAGTGGTGGGAGACAGTCTCCACATATAACAAAGCAGGAAAAGTCATTGGTCAAAGCCAAGCACATTGTGCTTGGTCCAGACCAGATGTCATCCTAAGGACATCGGTTATCTTTGTTAATGTGTTTAGTACTCACAACAGCCTCACAAAGTGAATATCGCCATCCCATTTTTGCAGATGAGGTAAGTAGTGCAGCCTGGAGCCACTAAACAGCTTGTGTAGGTTCACAGAAACCACATAGCAGAACAGAGATCTGAACTCAATCCAACAGCAGCCACCTCTATAAACCTAGCTACCAAGTCCTCTGCCTCTCAAGAGGTGGCCAGCAGCTGGACTCACCCTGTTATTCATCTCTATCATCTCAGTGCCAGCAAAATGCCTGGCACAAAGGAAGTCCTTACCAGAGAGTTTAATGAACACCCTGTTGTTACAAAGTGTCTGCCTCACTGTGGGCACCTGATCAGTGTCAGCAATCATGACGGCCTGCACTCCCACCCCTGACTGCATGTGCATGGAGATACGGCTCTTTACTCGGCAAACACCCTACTCTGTGGACAGGGAACAGGAAGCGGGTTGTTCTTGTGCACAGAGCTCTTGTCTTGTGACCTTGATGCTGTCCCTGAATAGTTCATTCTCATCAGTTACTGGAACATGAGCCACGGATGAGGCAATGCAGAAACTCGCAAGTAAGCAGAGGGCTGCCTGGAATGTGTCCAAGGTCCTTCCTCTGAGAGTCCCAAAACTTTTGGTTGTATTTCTTAAAATTGTTGTTTTTACTGTTCTATCCATTATTTTTATATTTATTATTATATGTTATACTTATATCCATTATTTCTGTATTATAGTATTTATATTTATGAGTATAATTAATACTTATTAATTTAGATTTATTATTATTATTATTTATATGAATTAAATGTACCCATATTTATTGGGTTAGAAATTGAAATTGATGCAATCATATACTTACTTCAACTTGTTTTAAAGCTCATTACCTATTTGTACCTTTCAAAACAACTTAGTGGAAAAGTGGCATTGTTATCTTCTGTGTGTATAAATATCCTTAATATCTGGTTTAGTAGAAGACAACTGGAAGCTCAATTCTGTTTTTCATTTAATCTGTTGAGATATGATGCATAAAAAAAACAACAAATGTTTACAGTTTATTACAGTAAAAGACACACTGCCATCAACCCCCTCAAAATACTTTCTTTGCTTTGAATACACTTACCTCATCATTCTTGCCACTTTTTTTTTTTTCATTTTAGAGGGAGTAGTAAATGAGAGACAAACAAATAGAGCCGCAGCAGCATACCAGTATCACAAACATAAACAAATCAAAACAAGAACATTCAAAGTGATACAGAATCTCAAGACAAAATAATTCAAATCAACAGTGGTTGTTACATTACATATCGCTATCCTCAACTACATTGCTCAGATTACCGGATGTAAGAATGAAAGATTGCTCAAACCATTATAGGGAATAAGAAAATAATTTTTCGATCAAACAATAGAGATAATACAGAATTTTACTAGACAAGATGGTAGGAGTTCACCATTGTAATTCCATTGCATACTGTTACCTTCAAATCAGTTGCTCTGACCATCTTTCTGAAGCAGTTCTGGAAGTCTTTTTTCACAGCTTTTGTTGTACTGTCCTGGTGGCCTTCATGTTCTGAATCAACTCAAATGTTTACCTTTCCTGGTCATCTGGACTTTGGGCAAGATCCCAAAAACCCCACGGTTGCAGATCCTGTGAATAAGGTGGATGAAGACACACTGTAGCATTTGTACAAGCCTGATTTCCTTGGGGTGGCACTCAGCAGTATTCACCACATGTTTTTATAACATATTGCAAAAACATTCATAAAAGAAGACTTTCGAACTTCTTCAGAAAGTGGCAAGAATAATGGGATAGGAATGTCTGAAGCAAGGCAGAATATTCTGAGGGAGATTCATGGTAATTTGCCACATATTTCACTCAGACCTCACACACTGACTGAAATACATGAAGAAAACCTGCCTCACAAATTTGAAAAAGTTGAAAAAAAAGGAGTAATTTAAATAGCACATTACAGGTAACCGTGCGCATTCTTTGAAATTACATACACTCAAAATTGACAAATGGTTTCAGGTTTCAGGACACAGTGACCTCCGGAACCTGAAATCACATCATTGAATTATTTTCTACTCTGTCCTATGAAATCCATTGTTCTCTCCTGCATGGATCGTTCCCTATGCGTGACTTTGCCGTTATGCACTGGCCACTTGGAAAACACTTGCTTACAGAGTCATGTGAAGCTCACAGGCTCATGCGAAGCTTCCAAAAGTGGCCACAGTTCACCTTCAGATATCTAAAGAGACCATTAAGTTTAACACATCTTAACAGAAGAGTGTTTAATTATTGGGAAATTGTCAAACTCATGGTGGTAAGTTCTAGCAAGACCAAAAATTTGCCAGTGGAAATAAATGCCATCACTTTTTTTCCTTGAAGTGACAAGCTAACTTTATTCATCATCAAGAAAATGCCAAATTCTCAACTTTGAATCATTTATCAGCTGTGCTTTCAAGTGAAATGATCAATGACAAAATAAATGGCTAGTTCAATTCAAAAATTAAGTGTTTTTCCTCAGCAAACTATTTTCTTTGACTATGAAACAAAAATACTTAACCTTTACTTCCAAGTTTTCATATAGGGTTTTTAAAAGTTATATATGCAAGAGTTGAGATTGAGTAAAATTAATTTGCACAGCATCATCAAGGATGTTCCTAGGTGAAACACATTTGTGTTTGTGTGTGTATCTCTCTCTGTGTGTGTATGTGTGATTTATCTGATTAAGCCATTGTAAGTCGAATATATTACAAGTCAAAATGCATTGAGTACATCTAACCTGCTCAACCCCCTAGCTTAGCATCACAGAATATTATGGAGTATCAGTGGTTTTTCCTTGTAAGGAACGAGGTCTTTTCTATCAAATATACGAACAAGACACAGTGTCTCCATCTTAAACTCTAGGTCATTCTAGGTGCCCCCGCCTTCTCTGTTTTGAGCACACTGAGTTACAAAAATGCTTGTTCAGTTTAGATTCCAGGAACACAGCTAACAGCCAGAGATAATTATCAACAACCCAGGACTTTCAGTGCCCCAGACACCCACTCCTCCCTCCCTCAGCAACCCTGCGCAGCAACCCTTCGTGCCCCTTAAACTAGCCAACTGGGAGAGACTGTAACCCTTTGAATTCAGCCAATGCATTTAAAACATAGCTGCTTCTCCAGTATTAGGAACGAAAGGAGCAACCCTCCTTTATTCTGTGCACCTGCTACTTCATGCTTGTGCCCTCTGGAAGGACTAAAAACTTGCCTTGTGCAGACTTCTTGCCCCGTGCCTGAGTGCATTCTTTCCAGTACCAACAATTTGCATCTTGGGGTTATTTACAACATCCTCAGACCCCTGTAGACTACCATACTACGTATAGATAGTCTGAGAAGAGATCAAAATTTGAAGCTCATTTCTTCTACTAAATATGTGTCACTTTCATACCATTAAAAATTTAAAAAATCACAAGTCAAAACCTCTTAAATGGAGGACCATTCATATGAGTGTATGCGCGCTCACTCTCTCTCTCTCTCTCTCTCTCTCTCTCTCTCTCTCTCTCTCTCATCCAGAATGCATGGTAAAATTGTGACAATAATGCTGTCTACAACACTTTTCATCTTCCCTGGGTTCTTGCTAAAGTTCTAGCAGTCTTACTCTCTAGTGTTTCTGTAACCCCACTGCACTTACTTCTGACCCTGCTGATGTACCAGGAATGTGCTCATCTCTTTCTGTATATTGCCGTACGCTACATCTTCCACAAGTGGAGTTACATAACGTGGCGTTTCTCTGGGAGGACAGCTGCCCGGCTAAGCCAGAACTACATTTCCCAGCCTGCTTTGCTTGAAGCGCTGATCACATGACCACCTCCCATCCCTGAAAGGTGGGCAGATATTTGTGTGCTGAGCTCTTTTGAACCAGTGGCTTCTTCTTGGCACTATCTGGATGCACAGATCACAGGATGCATACAAAATAATTGCATACACCACAGGATGCAGAGGATTTTAAGATCCTGAAAGAAGAGGGAGTCATAAGATAAAGGTATCTACTATCCTGACCTCGTAGAAAAAAGTCTCCACCCAAACAGAACCTCTCACATCAGACAGTGTCGGGAGACACAGATAGAATCCCAGGGGCTCTACCACAGAATTTTAGAGTATCTTTCAGAGACTGGTGCCATTCTAACTGGAGTAGCCAAGGTTTAAATGATCATATTGGCTGCTATGTGCAGAATGAGTCAGAAAGGTGCACAGTGATATGGAAGCCCAAAGAGGTCTAAGCATGGCATGGGAGATGGAGAGAGGAGGGGAGGGGCCAGACGTCAAAGGGGCGTGACCTGAGAGGAGCAAGGAGGGAGGGTCTGCGGGATAGGCAGGGGAAAAGAAGGTGCTCAAGTCCTTTCCCTTCCCACCACGTGGGCAGTGGGCAATGTTGCCCTCATCAGCCCGAGGAGTGCCAAGCAGAATGAGAGTGTGAATTCATGTTTTGTCAGAAAGCCTAGACTTGGTTTTTGGGGGTATAGATTTCTGTTACTTAACAACTTTTTTGGAAAGCATAACTAATCACATCCAACAAAATAAACCATATCACTGAGTAGCATCAAATACTCAGTCTATGTTCATTTTCTCTGTTCCGTCAAATGTCATCTTACAGGTGGCTTATTGGAATTGGGATCCAAATACAGGCTCCAACACTGTTTTCTTTTTGCCTCACAGGCATCTTAATTCCCTTTTAATTTCTTAATGATTAAATCTCTAATCTTGTCTGCTCTTCCTTTCATAAAGAAACTGGGTCATTTTTTTCCTGTAGAATTTCTCACATTATAGCTGATGTTGCTTGAAAATTCCTCTCTCCCACATGTGTCCTTAAAACTTGTTGCTAGAAGCTTGATTAAATCCCAACTAAGTTATTTTGGGCAAGCATCCCTGCCAGGTCCCACTGCATCCTCACTACTGTGATGTGCCGTGTCTAGCTGCTTCCCTTAGTGATACTAAATTTGCCCATTGGGTTAAGTTTTGTAGGCTGATCCATTAGGTCTAAGTTGCCACAATAATCTATTCCTTTGTAGTCTTAGCCGACACTGATGTTCATTGTTGAGTTTTTGATGAGAGGTTGATTTTTCCAGCTCTATCCTTCCTCTTGCCCTTTTCAGCTTTGATTTTTCTAAAAAGAATTTTCCCTCACTGACTATTTGCTTATCTTGAAATACTGTCTTTCGAGGAAAGGCAAGATATATTCATTCTACTTTGCAGAATAATGAACCAATACTTTAGCAACCTCCAGAAGAAACTTGTAGAATCATTTCTGAAATCAAAGCTTTTCTATATTTCCTGTATCGCAATCTGTGGCAGGCTTTATTCTTTCTGATGCTAAAATCAACCCATTCCTTAACAGTGGAGGGGCCTTTCAAGTTGCCCTCTCTCTTCTTCTATCTAGAAGTCTTTGGTTGCTTCTTCCTTTGAGTCCTGAGAAAACATAGACTTATCCTGAACACTGACGGCTTTAGAATCAGATAATCAGACATTACTCCAAGGAGCTTTGGTTATTCTTGGGAATGTGAGTGGGCAAGGACAACAGCCCAGGACACAGTGAGCTCATTTCCTATAGGGCCTACAGATCCCTGCAAACAAGAGGGCACAATGAGCAGGTAATTGCTGCTGGGAGAAATCTTTGCAAGCGCCCAAAGGACATTGTTTCTCTTTATTGTGAGCTCCAGATCAGTGCTGACAGCCTCCAAGGGCAGACCTGTGGCTGGGGAGAGGAAGACAGAGCGATGCAGATGACTCAGATTTCACCCGATGGCAGCAGCTGGTGCAGAGGTGAGCCATGGTTGCTTTGAGAGCAGGAGCCTTAAGATGTGCTCCAAAGACTCTGCCTTAGAGGACAGCAAAAGGCAGAAGGGCAGATGTGGGCGTTGTGAGCAATCAGATTTATCTTCACTAAAGAAGGTAAAAGAGAAAGGGAATTTCACAGGGCTCCTAGAAGGTTATGAAGTTCTGTGAGTCAGAGATTACTGTCCCTGGTTCATAGGTGAGAAAACAAGCTCAGCAAGGAGAGGAACTTGGTCAAAGAACCAGTTCCCGGACAGAAGTCATTAGGTGACTGTCACTCAGTGTAACATCTGAGGCCATGCACTGCTTACTCTTCAAGTTGTGCCTTGAGGATGCCGCCTCCTGACCCAGCCCTGCTGGGGCCCTGGGTGGGAAAGAGTGCTGGCTGTGGCCCAGGAAGCTACTGGAGCCAAGCATCATCTCTGCTGTCCCCACAGAGTGGCCTGTGGAATGTGAGTGCCCTTCAGACCATGCTACAATTTGGCAAGCAAATCTTCCCAGTTATGTCTTTCTTGAAAGGTACTGATGAAATCAATCCCCGACTTTTTTTCCCTAGCCATTTAAAAGTAAAATGAACAAGAAAAGAATGAAAGTGAAATCATTTACTTCAAAGATTAAAAAAAAAAATACCTAGAAACCAATTAAAACAACAGATCCAGCACCTAGAATGAAAAAAGCTACAACAACTATTACTAATAAGCACAGAAAAAGTTTTAGAGTCCTGGATAGGGAGCTAAAGAAAAACCCATAATGATGTTAACTCTTGCTAAATTAACACGTCAATTATTGAATCCCAATTGTAATTCAGTATTTTTGAAAAAGAAAAAAAAATCATACCACAAATAAAAACTAAGCAATATTGTGACAGTTAAGCTATACAGTCAGCTTGGGAACTGCCAAGGGGATTCGTAAAGCACACTTCCGGGTTTATCTCGATGGGTCATGGAGGCATGACCTTGGGAATATATTTTGTCTCTTGCCCCTTCCTCTTTGGCACTGTTACCCTGCTTCACTTGCTTGCTGCCATGAGCTAAGCATCTTTGCTTTACCATGTCCTTCTACCATGACGTTTCTGCCTTGAAGTCAGCTGCCCATGGACTGAATCCCCTGAAACCATAAGCCAAATACAACACAGAGAGCTTCCTTTAAGTCGTAGATGTTTGGTATTGTAGTTCAGGGATAAAAATTTGTCAAATATGAATATATTCTTGAAAAGGGAAAATATTTGCTATAAAGCTATCATAATAAAGAGTGTGGCATCACCACAGGAAAAAAAAACATAGCACACATGACTAAAAGGTAGGATAGGACAATAACCAACAGGAGTACAATGCTATGTGACAAAGTATTTAGAAACATACCCTTCACCTAGAAATTCAATGTTTAAAATGGTGCCATTTTATTTCCATGAGTAGATGGCACTGTATTTCTGGAAGAAAACAAAAGCTAGGGTAAATTCAGTACATTAAAAGGTTCATAGTGCCTGGCGAGTGCAAGGTCGTGAGTTCGGTTCCCGGTACCAGAGAAAAACCAAAAAAAAAAAAAAAAAAAAAAAAAAAAAAAGGCAATAACAAGACGTTTTAGGAAAGTAACTTTGGAGAAGAAGCATCTTCTTAAAGAGGTCAGGAAATGCATTGCATAGAGGACAGAGGGTCAACATTTCACAACAGAGTCATGTGCCAAATAACAATGGGTACATCATAGGACATGCACCTTGATGATTTCATCCGTGAGTGAACATCACAGTCTGTGCTGACCCCTAGCTGGTCCAGAGAGATCACTCAAGGTGGCTGCTGATGCACTGAAGAGAGGTGGTAAAGCTGAGATGGGTGGGGCTGCTGCCAGCTTCACACAGTGTGCTGTTTTACAATAGGCATTCTGAGTAAGTAGGTGAAATCATTATGAGATAATGACAGATGTACAGCATAGTAAATGGTAAACTGGTTAATAGTCACTTATTATCAAATATTATGTCCTGCACATAATTATACATGCTCTAAGTTTACACCTCTGGCAGCACAGTAGGTTTGTTCATACCAGCATCATCAGCACAGACATCTAATGTGTTGTGCAAGGACATCCCAATGGCTATGATGTCACTAGGCAACAGGAGTTGTTCAGCTTCATCATAACATTTTGTCATCATCATTATATATTTGGGCAGAGCAGTATTATATGGGGCAGGACTCTACAAGAGGTGCTCCCATAGATTGTTTTTAAAAAGGAAAACAGTGTTATCTCAAAATGAGCAAAGGGTATACAAAGGTAAACTCCACTCCTTTCCCATCAGGGAAATGCAAAATAAAATAAAACACAGTATTCTTTTCACCCACTAGATTTGCAAGTCTCAAAAAACCCATTTCTGATGTGGGAAAATAGACTCCCTCATCCACCGGTGTGGAAGTGTTAATTGCCACAACCAGTTTGGAAAGGAAATTTGTATTACAGTTTCATAAACACTTATCTTTTAGTCCAGGAATATCACTCTGGAAAATCTATCATGTACATTTAAAAATAAATGTATGAAGGTTGTTATTTCATCACTAAATGTGCAAAGCTAAAGAAGGAAATGAGTCAGTCATTCCTGGGCTGCTTGACTACATCACGGTGGCCCCTCCAACGAGCACTCATGCACCTGGGACCCAGCAAGCCCTGTTCTGTCCATACTGACCCATCCTGATCCAGACACATGGCCGTGAAACCAGAGGGAACATAAGCTTTGCTGCAGAAAAACATGTAAGGAATCATCTCATTACTTCCCAAACAAAACAAACAGAAAATTCCCCAGTAGATACAAATGCATATATGAACACAAAGAAATACTTAGGAAGCTTAGCCCTGAACATGGTCGGATCTAAAGACTCGGCGGGCCCAGGCACAGTGAATTCCCCCGAGAGCTTCCCACTCTGGAGCCAGCTGGAGCTGGCTCCCTGGAGCTGACCGTGGGCGTCTCTCTGCAACTCTACATCCAGTGGTCTCACGCTGGTTCTTTGGAACTGGCCCTGGTGATAGTATTTACACCAGGGAAGCAAGCAAATACTACAAATCAGAGCTCTTTCCCTGAAAGGCTGTTTAACAATGTTAACCAGCATGTCACTGTCACCGGGGCTGAAAACACTACTCCTAGGGAAAGGCGCTGTCCCCAGAAGCCCACTAATTCCTTCTTTCTCCTCACATTGGGAAATGCTTGCATAAAGGTTAATTTGTGACACAAGGGAGACCTATCCCTCTGGCTTCTCCCAAGAAACACGTTCCTTTGTGCAGGACTATGCCATCTACGCAGGCTGAGACAGCCCGTGAAGGGCAATGTGGCATCCCTACCACTGGAGGGCAGTGTTGCCACAGGCAAGGCACCCGCACACCCAGGAATGGCTGGGCCAGCGCTCCCAGCTTCGCAGCAACGGGCCCATCCTGGGAGAGACCTGGAACCTCTCCTGGGAGTGGAGGTGAGCAACAGAGAGAATGCAAACTTTAAACCCAAAGAGCTCTGATCTGAAGGCTGGGAGTAGCAGTACAAGACTTCAGCGTGTTCCCATGTTAGGCCAAGCAGTGCCACTGCTTACAAGTGGTGTGACAACTCACCACGCTGCTGGGAGCTGTTTCCCCACCCGCACATCAGAGCCAAGTTCGTGGGGCTTTGTTGTGACTCGGTGACAATATACATACAGAGCTTCGAACATGCCTGGCACGCGGTGAGCTCTCAGTAACATTTGCTAGTATTGCTATCATAGACTGCAGGGGAGGTTTGCGGTCTCGTCCCATTCACCTGCCCGCTCTCGAAAGCTGCACTGTCATTTCACAGAGCTAATCTTGCGGACTGAGCACGGAGTCACACGCCTGTAATCGCAGCACTCAGGGGACCGAGGCAGGAGGGCCTCGAGTTTAAAGCCAGCCTGGGTTACACAGAGAGAACCTATCTCAAAAACAAATAAGGACATAGAAGGGGCATGACTGTCCCCAACTAGAGGACGAATAAGGGGACAAGCTGGGACTGCGGGCCTGGTCTCAGTGACGTTGCCAGCCTCTCCTCCCTCGTTCAGCACGGCAGTGGTGGCACTGAAGAGTGGCAGGGCGTGGAGCCGGCCCTGGGATCCGGTCTCCCCTCCCCCGCCTCTGCCCCTACCCGAGTGGGCTGTCTCTGAGCTCGGCTTCCGCTTCTCTGAGCCACCGCAGCAGATTCGGCGTTGCCGCCTCCAGGTCCTGGGAGAGTCTGATGACACAGAATGCAGGCCCCTGCGCAGGAAAGACACGCTGATCTCTGCGCCAGCTCGTGTTTGTCACACGGCAAATGAATGCCAGACCCGGGGTGGCAGTGTTTGCATGCACCCAACACGTGGCCCTAAGGGGCTCAGACTGGAAAGCCAGGGTGGAAGGAACCTCGGTTTCCTCCTCCTGGTCCAAGCATACATACAGAGAGGGAGGCAAGGCAATTCTCTAATGTGCCCCCCAGCACAAGCGCATACTTACACTGGCAAGGAGGCAGCTGCCTGTCAGCCTGCAGGAGCTCAGCCTGAGGGGCACTGGTGCGTCCTATCGTGGGAGCCCTGCCGTGTCCAGCAGCAGCAGGGACGCCGGGAAGAGGGCCCCCTTAGTCTTCTCTGGTCTGCGGAGGTTGTCATGCTGGAGCAAAGCTCTGGGTGTCTTCTGCTGTCTGCCTGGACAGAGGCGGCCAGCTCCGGACCCCACAGTAGTCGGCCTGTCCAGTTTCTGAGCCTGGCTTTCTCACCTCTAAGTGGGAGGGCAGTGGAAGCTCCTGCATCACAGTACTGAGGTCTGAGTCTCTGCACTCTACCGGGGGCCTGGAGCTGAGGGCAGGCTGGGAGATCCACGTGACACTGTCCACTGTCGCTGCGGCTCTTCTGCATCTGCGCAGAGCTCCCACTTGCAGCTGGGTGTAGCCTCTCCTTTGCCGTCTTATTCACGCCTCACTCTGAGATTTTGTCTGTTCCGTTCCCTCTCTCTAGCATGCTCTTCCCCATATCAGGACAGCCAGCTCCTAAACTCCTTCCAGCCTCTGCTAAGGGCCACTGTGACAAAGGTGCCCTCCACCACCTTACCCATGGCACCCTGTCCCCTCCACTTCAGGCTGGCTCTGCATCCCTCTGGCTGGCTTGTTACTCAGGGCTCACAATCCATGCTGGGCCCCCACTTTTTGTTTGTGCGTTTGCTGGGTCTCCCCGCAGGTGCCCATGGGAGCTCCAGGCAGGCAGGCAGGCACTCAGCCTCATTTTCTTTTAAGTCCCCAGTCTCTAGTCCTGGGGGTGCCAGTGCTAGTAGCTGCTTGATAAATACGTCCTGGGGAACTGAATGAATGCATCAGTAAGCAGAGCACTGGTGAACCAGTCGGTGAGTGAATAAACGAAAGATTTCCCACTAATTCATTGTCGTGCTCTAAAACACTGGTTCAGAATCAAAGGAGTTTGGTCAAATAACCACATGTATTGGCTTCCTCTCCAGACCCAAGTTTCCCCCCAGATAGACTTGTCTCTCTTTATAGAAACACACTGAACCCTTTTTCTTGTTCTGGGACACAGAATTCTGGCAGTGGAGGTGGTTTGAGGAATTTTGACCTGAAAGAGCCGATTAGCTGCTCAGAAGCGGTACTCAGAGGGATTCTGTCTTCTCTGCATGCAGCCTCCCAGGGGGAAAATGACACAGCCCTGCCTCAGATTCCAGATCTTTCTCCAATCTGCTTGTCCATTTGCCTGTCTTAGACTCAGCTTCCCCGGGTATACTGGGTACAATCCCAGTACACAGGAAGAGGTTGTCGTGAAGTTTAACAAGAGCAGGGTCCTTTGCAGCATCTTATTCTATCCTGCTGGGTGTAAGGACACTTGATAGACATCAGTCCCCTCCCTCCACTGGCACCCCAACCACGTTCTTCCTGCTCCCTCTCGTTTCCCTTTGGGGAGTTGAGGGTGGGAGGAGGAAACCACCTGCCCAAGGTTAGAGCTAATGCTGCAAAGCTGAAGCTAGGGTTACCGCAAATTCCCGACTCTGAGCCCCAAGCTCACCCACCACCACCCACTGGGCGCTGACACGGAAAGGCTGTCTGGAGGTGTGGTCCCCTGCTGCACACCGAGGCAGGCGCTGGAGCCCGAGCGAATGCCGTGCTCCATGAAACCTGCCAAAGCTGTCACAGGCACAGAGCCAAGCCTAGACTGCGGGTCTGCTTTGTGCCAGGACTTTGGGCCCAAAATCATTTCATGCGCCTCTATTCTGCCTTCCTCACAGAAGGAGAAACTGAATCTTAGAAGGGGTAACCGCTCACCCAAAGTCACACACAGCCTTCAGATACTACAGCCTGGATTTGAACCCACATTCTCCTAGATCCCAGCCTCCCCGCTGAGCAGCATGCTCAGCCGGACAGCAGGCCTCTTGCTCAGCTCAGCTCCTGGAGCTCTCAGGCAGCTAAGGATGAGGAGTGAGTGGGGGAGCGGACAGTGCGGGGACCACAGAACCTACACGCGGTCAAAAGTGAGCTCCACTGGGCCAGAAAGTGGACCCAGTTAGTGGCATATTTTCCAGAGGATGCGGAAATTCAAGCATTCATGGGAAATCTCGTGAGTGTTGAGAGTGTTTTTGTTTTTGTTTTTTTTCTGAGATAGGGTCTTACTATGCAGTTTGGTCTGGCCTTGAACTCACTTTGTAGCCCAGGCTGGCCTCGAACTCACAAGGAACATCCTGCTTCAGCCTCGAGCGGGCTGGGATTACAGATGTGCGCCACCACGCCTGGCTACTTCGAATATTTGCAGGTGGTTATTTGCTCCTCAAGGTACTATCTATAGTTTAGTCACTACATCACATAAACACCGGCCAGGGGCAATACTAGACAATACTGCTTCATTTCCCCCTCCCTTCTTTCCTTCCTTCCTCCCTCTTCTCCTTCCTTCCTTCCTCCCCTCCTTCCTTGCTTTCCCCTGGAAGGTCTGTAATATTGTTATGGCACTCCTAATGAGTGTATTTCTTCTCTTTCTTACCTTCCTTCCTTCCCCCTCTTCCCCCGCCCACGCTCAATCTGATGGGACATTAAACAGTGGCTTCAGGTGAGTGCGGGACAGATCTGCCACCAGAAAGGAGATAATGAGCATAAATCCACCTGTACGCCCCTCTGGAGATGGAGGAACCGGCACCCACCCAGAGTCCTCTGGGGAGGAGGGCGGCGTTAGCTGGGGACCGGTGTCTGGAAGTGCGGGGTGCAGGGCAGCTCAAAGGAAGGAAAGCCGTTCCTGTGCTCTGGGGAGCGGCTGGGGGCCGAGGTGCAGGTGCAGCGGGGTGAGGGCTGGAGAAAGACTGAGGACAGGGCAGAGGCCTCCTGCCGCATCCCCCCCCCAAACTCCTCCATTCTGCTCCCGCCAAAGGGTTGCGTTAGTGGATTTCTGCAGGACCCGGGGCGGGGGAGCCGGGCAGCTGCAGTGCGAGCGGCCCTGCGTGGTGCAGCCTGAGAGGGCCCGACCCGCGCGGGTGACAGTCCGGCACCGCCCCAGCGCGGGCGGCTCGTTTCTGTTTCACACCTGGCGAAACTGAGACTCGGAGAGGACTGTGGAGCCCGCCCACGCCCTGCGGCCGAAGAGCGGCGCTGGCACTAGCGCCTCGGCCCACCCGGCTCCAGCCCCCGCCGGCGCCGCTTCCGCCCCAGGCCCCAGAGCGGCCGCGCAGAACAAAGGAGCGGCTCCGCCGTACTCGGCCGCCAGGGGGCAGCGCCGCCCGCCTTTGTGGCGGGTGAGCCGCGTCCGCCCCGCCCCAAGCCCGCTGCCGTGCGCCCTCGGATCCGAGACTGCCCTCACCTCCTTTCTGGCGAGTCGAATCGCCTTTCATCCTCCAGCTCGAGCTCGCGATTCTTCCCATGGAGCCCTCCTCGGTCCTCTGCCACCGCCCGGCTCCCGGCCCCAGCTCCGCTTGCCAGCGCCCTCCAGGGCCAGGTGCTGCGCAGGGGTGGATTCAAGCACCTTGGCGCTGTCCAGCTGCCCTGAAGCTGACAGAAATCTGGAAGCTTCCTGCGCCCCGCTCCCCCGCGGGTAGGAAGGGGCCAGGGCCTGGGTCTGCCCGGTGCGGGCCACGTGCGGCTGGAAAGATCTCCTGTGGACCTGCCTCCACCCGCTGGACAAGGACCACTCTGGGTCACTGGGGCGTGCACTGCGGTCCACACGCCCCTCCGCCCCTGGCATTTCACTTGGTCTGGGGAGCCCTTTACCCTCAGGTACGCAGAAGTCACGTACTCCTCAGCAGGGCTGGGCTTCCAGCCTAGGCAAGCTCTGTCCAGTGGCTGCGGCCATCCGAGCCTGCCCGCCACCAGCCCCCCTTAGGAGGGGCCAGAGGATGCGCTGCCACTGTGTGCTGTTATTTTGTACCTGGGAACAACGCCTTGGGCTCTTTCCCTCATTTCGCCCTCAAGCAGCCCTGCCCGGTAGAAAGCCGCAGGGTCCCTTCTCCGGGCCAGGAGACTGTGGCCCGGAGCCACAACGGGGCGGCCACACAAGCTCGGCCTCCTCTGGGCGCCCACCAGGGCTGCACCCTCCTCCTGCAGCCTGCCGGCCCCTCGCCCCTTTCTTCCGGCTTTGCCCCCCAGTGCTGAACTCCACTCTGTCCTGCAGCTCCCAGCCGGTTTCTGCAGAGCCAAGGCAGTGCATGAGGCCCCGGGCCCGCCCTGGCTCTGCTTCTGCAGCCACGGCGGGTGGGGAGTGGAAGACGTTTGACAACAAGTGCAACCCTTGAGACTCCTTTGTTCTCGTCATTATTTCCGAAAACCATGCACCTCACTACCATTTACATAGAATTAGGTCCTATCAGTACTCTGGCGACGATTAAAAGTCTATAGGAGAAAGTGTGCCAAATACGGTGCCACTGCCCCAAGGAACTTGTGCACCCCTGGATTTTGATATTTGCAGAAGTCCTAGAACAAAGCCCCAGGATTCGAAAGGAGGACTGTATGCACTTCCTCACCCACCCTTCCTCCGGGCCCCTCCTCAGCTCTAAGCTCCAGGCAGGCCAGGACTGTGTGAATTTGTTCATCTTCCTTTCCTCCACTTACAGCCCTTTGCCCTACACGTAGTAGGTATTCAATAAAAGATGTCAGATGAGTGAAAATTCAGAGCACCTGCAGGGAGCATGTGATGTCATCCTTCTCCTCATCCCGCCATTTCTGAGAGGAATCAGGGCTCAGAGTGAGAGCTCAGCAGTACAAAGAGTGAGCACTTCTGAGGCACGGATCAAGAAGGCTATGAGAGTGCATTTTCATGGAATTTCAGGTCTCTGGCACACAGGAAAAATCCAAGCACGTGTAACATGCAATGACAGGTGTGCGTACTGTGGACACTTGGCATGTGTCTGTGACAGAAATAGGATGGATGAGAACAGCCAACTTAGTAAAAGCAAGCTCTGTGCGTGGACTGCATGGAGACAAAATCCATGGAAGGAGGCGGCTTTCGAGAGCAGGGCCTGTGCTGCTCTCAGTGTAGGTGTGCGGAGAGCCAAGGACACAGTTGGAGTTGGACCAAGTAGAGCAGAGGGCCAGAATGCAGCTGAAATGTCCAGGCACTGTGCAGGCGGCCCTGGCCAGGGGCGGTCCTCCTGCTAACAGCATCAGGGAAACAGTACCAACTGCAGGCAAATAGTCACCAGTGGAGCAAGCCGGCCGTGGCCTTGCTGACTGCACCCAGGGCAGATTAGAGGGTTAGCAGTGAACTGCTAATGAAATGACAGTGCTGACCAGTGGTTCAGACCCCTTTGAGAACCCCAGGCCTGTGGTGACACCCACTTACACAGTGTCCTGCGGGGGTGGGGACAGGTTACCTTGCCAATCCGCCTTGTCCCCGTGATGAGCCAGGTGAAGGAGAGGAAGGGGTGAGTGCAGACAGGTGAAGCCACTTGCCTCGACCTCCCAGCTGGTGATGGTCTCCATGGCTGCAAACTGCATCCCAGCGCCAGGCAGGAGCCAAATCCTGACAGGCTTTGTCATCTGAGGCCCCAGTCATGCACCATGAATTATTCCTCCAGCACCAGAGAAGCTGTCAGAGGCTGGCGATGTCACTGGTTTTCAATTTACAATGCTTCCTGCGGGAGGCTGCTGGAGCCGGAGAGACAGCCCATGCCCTCGCTCCCTCTGTACACACTTGCTGAGCCCATGGAGCATGACAGCCCCTGCGGTCAGAACCCAAGAGCTGCCTCAGAGAAGCCAGGGAGCTGGGTTCAAACCTCAGATCCAGATAGCTGCGCAGCATCAGGAAAACTACTCTGTGTCTGGCACATTTCCTCATTTGTCTAACAGGGTTGGCCACTCGCAAGTTTTTGTGTGGAGGAGATGAAAAGAGACACAAGAAGTGAGAATATGCCTGGAATAAACAAGGCAACAGGACGAGGCTCCTGACCCCAGAGCCAGGGCCTCCACAGCAGAAGGGCAGAGATGGTAGCAGGAGCTGAGCCATATTCTGTCAATGTTGGGCATAAATCTGGATACTGCCTGGGAGGGTGGCGGGTTTGAACGGAAGCATTCAGATGTGCATTTCAGGAAAGGTCCCTGGGAGGGGAGAGACAGGAGGCTGGGGGTCATGAGGATGGCTACCATGGGTCTTGCTAGAGCCCAGGAACATGGGAGCTGCCCTGGGTTCGTTAACACTCCTGGTGTGTGTCATGTTGGTGCTCAGCAGGAAGAGCCTATGCCCTGGCTTCCTGCCATATGGGGCTTCCTTGCTTAGCTTTTTCCCTGCCCCCTTCTGCCCATTCCCTAGAAAACATCAGAATTGAAGCATTTTCTTTAAAGGGAAGATTTATAATGTCAAGAAAGGGAATAGAGAAAAATGCAGCCTTGAGCTCTGCTCCCTGCTCTTTCTTTCTTTCTTTCTTTCTTTCTTTCTTTCTTTCTTTCTTTCTTTCTTTCTTTCTTTCTTTCTTTCTTTCTTCCTTCCTTCCTTCCTTCCTTCCTTCCTTCCTTCCTTCCTTTCTGTTAGTACACATTTGCAGCACAGAGCAATTACATTTCTGACAGGAAGTCGGTAGACATGTATACGTAACACAGCTGAATCCTTCCTTCAATCCTTTCCTTCCCCTCCTTTCATCTCTTGGCCCCTGCTAGTCTTAATCCTTGCACAGTACCTCGAGCAAGTCCACTGTGGCAGGCCAAGTAATGGCTGCAAAGATGCTCACATCCTTTCCTGAAATCTGTGCATATATCACTTTGTGAGGGAAAGTGAACTTTGCAGATGTCACAAAGTTAAAAATCTTGAGCTGGCATAGTTATTCCAAGTTACACAAGTGGGCCTGATGTCATCACAAGTGTATTTATAAGGGGGAGCATGAGAGAGATTTGAAGATGCTGTGCGGCTAGATTTGAAGACAGAGGAACAGCCACAAGCCAAGGAATGTGGGTGGCCTCTCAGAAGTTGGGAAAGGCAAGGAAACTAATTCTCCCCTACAATCTTTCGAAGGAGCACAGCCCTACTTGTATGTCAGTTTAAGCTGATAAACCAATTTTATACTTCTGACCTCTAGGACTGTAAAAGAATAAATATGAAATGTTTTGAGGAAGAAAAATTTATGGAATACTACAGCAGCAATAGGAAAATAATGCATACGTCCCTCTCTCTGGGCCTCTGTTTACCCACTGATGACATGGGCCAGGGGATGCTTTATGCTTAGGTCTTGGTCAGTGAGAGGCTAAGGTGGAGTGGGGATAGAGCAAACCTTTCCTGATTAGGAGGCCCACCCTGCCCTTGTGCTTACTATGGACAGTGCAGAGTAGATGTCCCCTACTCAGATGCCTGCTCCAGGGGTGGTGAGTGTGGTGGTGGTTGAGAGAGGTGTGGAGGGCCTGTAGAAGTAGGGACTAGTAGGGCCTGTAGAAATGTGCAGAGCAAAGGTTTTAGCTACAAAGGAAGCGTCACTCATGTCACCAAATGGGGGGTGGGCCCAGGTTGGTTGGATCATACAGCTCTGCTCAGAGAAATCAGAACAATGGTTTTTCAAGTGAAATCTCCAATGCTTGGTTGTTGCCAGCCAATTAGAACAGAATCAAACACCAAGCAAGCCAAACCAAACACATCTGCAGCCCAGCCTGGGCCAGGGGTTGCTGTGGCACTGTTGCCTTCAGCTAGCTCATTCAGACTCTGGACTTGGGTGTCAGCCAGATGTAAACGTGAACCCTTGGTCATCCACAGCGCATGCCTCAGAGCAATTTGCCTGATGTCCCTGAACCTCAGTCTCCTCATCTGTAAAATCAGGAATAAAATTCCCTAACTTGCCAAGTTGGTGAAGAATAAACTCTACAGGGCCCTTAAAGCACACAGAGCAGAGCTTGGCCCGGAATGAGCAAGCTATTAAATTCTCATTGTTATGGCGGCTATTTTGCAGCGTGAGTAGAATAACAGCTTCTCACTCTTCTGTACCCTGTGCGGGTCTAGGAACCCATCATGGCACGGCAGAGGCCAGTTCCCACAGAGGAGACCTCCACAGCCTGCTCAGCCTGGTGCAAGAATGCCACGCAGGAGGTGCTGCGAAAAGCAAGTTCAAATTCATTGCTGCCCTGAATCCCTGTTGCTTCCTTTCTGTGTAGCATCCCATCCTGTCCCTTTTTAAAGTCAGCATTTGCCAATCTCAAAGATCACCAACCGCTCAGGCTGATGTATAACTTTGCAGCACCCACACCTCCTCTCCCCAAAGATGTCTCATATACTCAGAACTTGCGGAACTTTAGTCCCTATCCTACAGTTGACATCGTCTACCATCATTTGCATCATTTGCATACTATTTTTCTTTAAGTGACTCATTTCTTGCAATTTAGTTCCACATTAACAACATTGTATGAAAAACAATGAGTTTGATGAGCTAATTTTTTTCCCACTCAAACACGTTATGAAAAAATGTCCTTTAAAAATTTTAAAATTTGTCAGCACCAGGACGGAAAGTCAGCCTGCCTGCTCCTGAGGTGATAGGGGACCCCTTTGGGGTTGTGTTGAATTAAAGGGCAGTGTTATCTGTCTCTCAGCCACCTTGATTTTCTCCTTTCTTTGGTTTCTGCTGTAGCACTGTGCGTCAAGACTCAGACATGAGAGGGAGCAGGTGCAGGGGCTGGGGAGGTGGGAGACCCAGGGAGTGCTCCATAGGCTGATTTTTAAAAACTTGATCACAGTGCCTTTCAACAACTCACCCATGTCTTCTGCCTGTAAAAGCGTTCGTGGTCCTTTCACTGGAATTAAATATGTTAACTAACCTCACATGTTTCTCAACTTATAATGGGATTGTGTTCTGGTAAGTGTGAAAATACTGTAACTTGAAAATGCATTCAATACAGCTAACCTTCTGATCAACCCAGCTGTTAGTCAGCCTTGCATTACTATAACAAAATGCCTGAGATAATCATTTTTAAAAGAAAAAAAGTTTTCTTTGGGCTCACAGTTTTGGTAGTGTCATTCCATGGTCAGTTGGTTGGTTGATTTGGAGCCAGTACATAGTTGAATGTGACAGCAGGAACACATGGCAGAAACAGCTGCTGAGCTCATGGCAGCCATGAAGCATAAGGAGAGAAAGAAGCAAGGCTCGGGTCCTAGTGTCCCTGTCAAGGGTATGTGTCTGTGTGACTGGAACACAGCTCTTCCATCTCAATTCCACCACCTCCCAATAGCCTCGGAGGCTGGAGACTAAACTGGTAACTCCTGGGCCTTGGGGAGGTACTTATCCCCAAGAGAATAGCATAGCGGTTATTCCCCTTGTGATCATGTGGCTGACTGGCAACTGCCACCATCCAGCACCAGGAGAGAGGTTAGTGTCACTTACTGCTAGCCACCCTGCCAAGACTCAAATTTGACATTTGAAGGATGGTACTTGCTGAGCATGTGCCACTTCATCCCATCACAAAGTTGCAAAATCATAAGCAGAACCATCTGTATGTGGTTTCTGTAGCTCCCACCACCTGTAACATGAAACCCAGACTCTGAGTATGATATCACTGGCCCCTTAGGCCCCCTACTTCCTTCCCAGCATTCTCCCCTTTGCCATGCCCTGCTTTTCTCTTTACGTTCCAGGACTATCCACTCCCTTGGGGTTCCCCCTTGATGTCAGACATGCTAATCTTCTCTTATGGCAGTTCGCTTTCTGAACAAATTCCTATTCAAGTTTCAAAACCTGAATGGCACCATCTGTTGTAGAGTTTTCCCCAACTTACCCTCTGAGCTCAGTCTCCCAGCAAGAGTTGACCACACTGTCCCCCAAACCCCTTGGCTTTATGGCATGTCCTTTGCCAGTGCTGTGGGCTGAGCGTACTACACAGTTACCCAGATAAGGTCAGTCACTTCCCTGCCACCCTGATACATCCCCTCCCATCCAATCTCCACCGCTGGAGGAATCATAGAAAGACTTAGGTCCGAGCATGTGGCTTAAAATCTTCCAGCAGCTTCCATTGTACACAGAATAAAACTTGTGTTCCTGATAAAGGTCTCCCATAGCTTGGTGTGACCTGCCCTGCCTTCCTTGCCCTCTCTCCTCCAGCTCTTGGGCTCAGTCTTCTCGCCAGAGTCTGCAGCTGCTGGTCCCCATCTGGAGTGTCCTGCCCCTCCCTGCCTCTACTTGTGGACTCCCTGAACCCTGCCTCGAACTTACACTCCCTCCCTCACCTGCCTGCCTCCTGTTCATCCTCCGATCTCATCTGGACCATAACCCACTTGAGGAAGTCCTCCAAGTCTGCCCCCACCCATGCCTGGGCACTGCTGCCAGCCAGGGGTGCCACTGCCTTCACCTGTGTGTCCCCGGGTGAGGGTGGCGTCAGGGACAGACTGCTTCCCACATCCTCTGGTGACTTCCCCCCTAGAACAGCCCTCCTGGGGACTGGTGTTGGGTACGTGTGAGTTCTGCTGACCTCACGTGGACGTGTTTCTCTTCTTACCATTCAAATAATACGATCTAGACAAATACAATCTGTGCTGGATGAGATTTCCTTTTCTCTTCTTGTCTTAAATGGACACATTTTGTGGGGGCTTCCCCTGCCCACCTCATCCGTATCTCCTCTGTCACCCTCATGCTCACTACACAGGGTCTCGGGCTCTGATTTCAGCATGGGAAATGAGACTTGGCCATGCCAACTCTGCCTAGTGGCTGAGTCAGCCTGGAGGGAGGTCTGTTGATGTTGTACAATGTCTGTGATCGAGGTAGTGGTAACATCCAACTTTTACTGGAGCTAATAACTTCCCAGCATTGTCCTCCTATAGTGAGTTCGATAGTATCCCCCAGAATTCACTTACCTCCAGAACCTCAGACAGTGGCACTGTTTGGAAGTAGGTCTTTGCATGTGAAGTCGAGGGCCTGGGGAGGACATCGTCCTGGATGTAGGGTGAGTCCTAAATCCACTGATCAGCGTCTTTATAAGAAGAGGAACATGGAGCAGAGAAGATGTGAAGATGTTTGCAGAGCGGGGAGCGACTTGTGTATAAGCCGAGGAATGGCAAGGACGGTAGCAGACACCCAGAATGAAGGAAGGCACGGGGCGGTTCCCCCTCAGAGCCCCAGTAGCCCTCAGTGCTGACTCCTCCTGTATGTGGAAGAATGCATATCTATTCTTTTGTTTTCTTTTAAAGAGAATTAAAAAAACAATAATGAAATGCCAACAACAGAGACAAAAATAAAATGAAGCAAAAACAATAAGTGATACAGGGGTTGAGAACAAAATGATAGGGATTGACGGCGGTTGTTATACTCCGTATTTTTATCTTTGTTGAAGTTGTTCAGATTACCAGATATAAGAATGCAAGATTGATCAAACCATTAAAGAGCATAAAAAATAAAAATGAAAAAATTATAAACAATACACAGTTTCATAAAACAAGATGGTAGGAATTGAACAGTGGTTGTTATATTGCATACTGTTGGCTTCAAATTCGTTGTTCAGATTACCAGATATAAGCATGGAAACTTGGTCAAAAAATTAAAAAATAAAGCATTAACTGTTTTGTAAATTGTTTTTTCAATAAACCATGAGACATCAGTGTTACAGTTATCCCAGCTATCCTTCTGTATATATATATATATATATATAGAGAGAGAGAGAGAGAGAGAGAGAGAGAGATAGATAGATAGATAGATAGATAGATAGATAGATAGATATCCCTTCCTTCTTTCTTTTTCAGTGAAATAAATAGGACCCACATGTGTAAACATCATATTCTCTCCCTAGTGTAAGAACTTGAAAGAGTAAGTGGAACCCAAAATGTACAGTAGATATTAAGAAAGGGAGAGAAATTGCTCAAAAGAATAAACAACTGGCATATTTATTCTTTTAAGCCACTCGACTTGTGGTCACTCATGAACCCTCCCACAGCGCCAGCCGGAAGGGAAGCATCCTTACTGTCCTCCAGGTGGGAGATGTAACGACAGGACTTGGACAGGTTTGGTAGCTTGCTTGGAGTCACCCGGCACCCCAAACCCAGGCCTCAGCAGGGTGAGCTGCAGGAAGCAGGGGCAGCAGGGAGAACGCAGCGGCTGGCCTGGAGCAGTGGGGGCTGAGGAAGCCTGGGGAAGCTGCATTCTGCAGCCCTCAACTCCGAACACCAGAAGCACCGCAGAGTCACCTGAGAAACGCTCACATATGACCTCCAATGAAGGAGAAAGGGAAAAGCACAGCAGACCGCACCAAGTTTTCAGCTGTGCAAAACCAGCTGCATGCAGACATAGCTTGCAAAATAGGCAGCCAGACACCCTGGAGCACATGCTACACTACGTGGGGATTCCTCCCATCCATTATTGCTAACAACTCCCGAGTGCTGTGTGCTGTTTGTAATAGGGAAGACGCACGGAGGGACCCCGTCCCCTTGCTCCTAAAATCCACACAACTCCGAGCTCCCCTTGGCTTCTTCCCCATAAAGCAGCTCCTCCACTTATTTGCAATCCGGCTGCCAAGGTGCCCCTCCCTCCTGGGGTCAGCACCACAGCCACAGCAGCCAGCTGTCCCCTGGCAGCAGAACCCGATCCATAGGGCTGGCTTGTTGGGAGAGGACAAAAGGAACCGCTCCATATCTGTGCTGACGTCAGAGCCCTACCAAGGGCCCCAGGACCCTGTGCCAAGGGAGGGGGTGGGGCAGAGCTGAAGTCCCTTGATCTCCACCATCAAGGCTTTGCCTTTGCCTGGCAGGCTGGATCTTCCAGAGTGCCTGCCATTTACCAGTTCTTGCTCTGGCTTGTGGGGTGAGCCAGAGCCATGGCATGGAGTAGTTGTGGGTGCTGAACCCTTTTGTTGCGCAGCCTAATTCTGATGATTTTCTGTCATTATCGTCTTACACATATTTAATGACTTGTTTAATTACAAATGTGAGAAGAAGGAGCTACAAGAATTATCTGGGACCCTGAAAAGCTGCCTTTCTCCAGAAAGAAAAGTGTTAGCAGAGAGCTGTGAGATGAGGAGGTACTGAATAGAGTGGAAAAGGCATGCGGCTATTCTGGAAGAGCATTCAGGCAAAGGGGGGGATCAGCACATGCAAAGGCCCTGGGGCAGGAGGCTCGAGACAATGAAACTGATAAAAGAAGAGATAAGATTCCAGGAATAAGAATTAGGGTGGAGAAATCAAGTCACGGGAGGTTGGCAGTGCTTTTGGTCTCTAGCCTAGACAATGGAGATGAGGATAAAGAAGTTTAAGTAGCTGAGGGACGTGGTCACATTTTCCTCCCACATTTTTAATAAGATTAGGAAACTGCAAATCAGCTGAAATGTCTAATGTACTGTGTGGCTGGGGACAACTCATGTTGTTCCAGCCCACTTTCTTCCTTTGTTAAGAGGTAAGACCAACTCACCAGACTCCTGCCACTTAATTGAGTATTTGCTTAATGCCATGTGGTTACTGTACAGTTTTGTGTTGCTTTACAGAATACCTGAGATGGGGTTACTGATAAAAAATGGGGATTTGTTCCTCAGCCTTGAAGGCTGGGAGTTCGGAGCAAGAAGGTGCTGGAACCTGGTGAAGCACATCTTGCTCTATCAGCCCATGACCGAAGGCAGATAGACAAGAAAGAGCAAGTGAGCGAAGAAGCCAGAAAGGGCTAAACTTGCTCTTCTAACAAATCCACTCTTCCTGGACAGAGCAGGCACTGCCTCGCTGTAAGGATGTTAATCCATAACCACCCTGTGCTGGGTCTCACTGCGCAGCATGCTTAAACTCTCAACGCACAGCCTTTGGGAGATGCATTCTCACCACAGCAATTATGGGTGAGAAAGCTGAGACTCAGAGAGGTGAAGTGAGATGCCCAGGGACGCCAGCAGGAAAGTGATGGGTGTTGGCTTGAACTTGAGTCTACACTCTGCAGAATGCTCAGTACATGGCCCTGAACGTGGTTCAGTGAGGATTAAGGACACCAACAGGCAAGGAGTTGGCCCTCCCCATCCATTGCTCCTCCCTTCGAATTCAGCCGTGGTAGCTGCACAGAGGAGAAGACGTGTGTGTGTGTGTGTGTGTGTGTGTGTAGTTATTTTTGGAAGCAAGGGGACTTAATTGAGAACTGAGTTCACAGCTTTCCTGCTGGGGGTGCAGGACGAAGAAAAGAAGGCAAAGTCACAGCAGACAGCAGACAGTGACACCAAAATAATGAAACACTCACAGAGCCTTCCAGTGGTACGAGGGAGAGGGTGGGGACACTGTTGCAGGACCAGGCGGGCATCACAAACCCAGTCTGATAGCGCTCTCCATCACAGGCAGAATTCTCTCTGGCCCAGAGTTGGAACCCAGTCCAGGAGGCTGCTGTCCTTGGTAGCTGCGGAGACTGTGTCATGGGTAGTTGCAGACTGTCGTTGGACTGAGGAGTTTAAGCAGGGGCCGACCCCAGAAGAGGCACCAAATTGATCTTCCTGGAGTCCGCCCCCACCCTCTGGCAGCCTCTCTCCTTCCACCTTCTCTCCCCATTCGGCCCTCCTCTGTGGCTCTGGAGGTCATGGGTCTTTTCTCTGCTTTAGGATTTCAGAACGCCTCCACCCAACACAGGCTCCAACTTAGAGATGAGTTTTGTTCGGCACGTGGTGTTTTTCTTAAGCATATGAACTAATATTCTGAAGGCTGGGTGCTGTGGGTAAAGAATGTGGGTATCCATCAGGCCCCAAGTTCTGCTGGGGATCCAGGGAAAGGAGGACAGAGGCCCAGAAAGAGCAGTGGTAGACAGCAGGTATGCACAATGATGGCTTTGTTCTGTTGTATCTTAGTCTCTTTTCTGTTGCTACAACCGAATGCTTGAGACTGGCATGCCAACATTATTTACACAGCAAAGTGGAGGTGTGACAACATTTGTAAAGAAAATAAATGTATTTCTCACAGTTTTGGGGGCTGGGAAGTCCAGCAGCATGGCACTGGCATCTGGTAAGGGCTTGCTGCTGTATCAGAACATGGCAGAGCACACCACATGGTGAGATACACCAGGCAAGCTGGCTTTGCTTTCTCTTCCTCATCTTATAGAGCTGCTAATGCTATCGTGCAGGTTGCCTTCATAACCTCACATAATCCTCATCACTTCCTCAAAAGCTCCACCTCCAAACATCATCAAGATTTGATTTTGAGGGTTAAGTTCCCAACACATGGACTGTTAGGGGACACATTCCAATCTCAGCAGATAGTGACACAGGTAATGCAGGGCAATAAGTAAGACGTAAGCAGGTGGTTTCAATAAATTGGGTGGTCAGTAAGTTGGGGAAGTGGCATTCCCAGTTCTGGAAAAGAAAGGAAAAAGAAAGGCATTGAGCCCAAGGAAGAATGGATGTGAAGGAGAGGGCATGAGAAGAAAGTGAGAGGGAGGCGAGGGCGTGGTGCCGGGCGGCTGGAGCTTAGCACTCCTGGTGAACTGCTGAGCAAGCAGGACTGAAAATGGGTGGGCTCAGGGGCCAGTGATCCTGAGGTCTTAGACTTTATGGTGAGGATCGGGTCTTGATAAGGTGAGGGGGTTAGTCTGATGCCATAAAGAAGTCACTGTCTTAATTTGGGGCCACTATTGCTGCGATTATCACATTAAGCAAGTATGACTTATGGGAGAAAATCAGTTTCTTTGTGTCTTGTGAATTAGAGGGGAGTCCCCAGGCCTCTCCTGCCCTTCCATCCTGGATAACAGAGGTAGACCTAAGTCACATGAGATCACAGCCACAGGTTCAGTTCACAAGCTAGCAGTGCTGGTGCACCGTGTTTCTCAATTTCTTCCTTTTCAGTCAAAGGCAAAATTGTTGCCCCATCACCCTCAGCTAAGGCCATCGTGGAGAACACAGGCTGGACACCAGGGTTCTTCCTCTGCTTACACCTACTCATGCTCTGTACTTGCCAGCTGCCCTTTCAGATCTCAGCAGTGGCCCAAGGGGATGACAGAGAATGGGAAGTAACAGCTTTTACTCAGGGAAGTAGCTTTGCATTCCTTGGTTTAGGCAGGTGGTCAAAGCTGGGTTTTTCCACCAAGGGTGTTTCTCTAGGCCTGGCAGGGACTCCTATACTGTGTTCTTCTGTTTTCAGACTGTGGTGGTGATAGCTCTCATTTGTCTGACCACTTTCCCCTTAGGCTCTGAGTCCTCAGCCATCCCTGCATTCGATACCAACTGCCACTTCCATAATATCCTTTCAGCAGAATTGAAGGCACTTCAGGTTGGCCTCTTTTGCTCTTGGGGCCATATCTGGTCCAATGAAATATTCACACATTCCTTGGTCTAGTCTGAGGTGAGTCAGGCACATCATTGTCATGATCAATTCTCAATCATAATCGCTATCATCATCATTGTCAACACCATCATCATCATCATCCTCAACATTGTCGTCATTGCTGTTGTCATCACTGGTCTAAATCAGGAATCAAACATTCTCCTAGAGGGTCAGACAGTAAATATTTTGGAACTGGCTGGCCATTTGCTCCCTGTCACTATGACTCAACTGTTTTTGTAGCTCTTCTTTGTACCCAACAGACAGTATGTAAATGAATGCATGTTGCCATATTCCACTAAAACTCTGTTTGCACAATGGGCAGCCAAACTCAGATCATAGTTCATTGACTCTTGATCTAAACAGACTTGAGAAATCATATTTTCCTGACTGTGTGAGAATCCAGTGGCCACACTGTCCTCTGTCACAGGACACGAATCTACTTTACTGTAGAACCTCAGCAGTCCATGCAAATGTTTGCACATACAAAAAAAATAGAGAGACCAATGCAATGATTCACCCATATTTATCACTCAGCTTCAACAGCCTCTCATTCTTTTAAAACTCTTTTAAAACAAAATACTGAAGGGCTGAGAGATGACCAGTGAAGGACATAAGATTAAAGGGAAAAAGAGCATCAGAGAAATCTCTTCTCTCTGTTGGAGAAGCTTGTAGCTGTCTCTTTAAGTCATTGCAGAGGCGCTGATGGTTTGAGGTCAGAGAACTCCAGGATCTTCAAACCTCGAGGCAGAGATATTTTCTGACACAGCTGTGCTGGCCCTGTCTGACTTCCTTAAACAGCTGAGGAGAGCTGCCAGGATGAGTCTCCTTTGTAAGTTAAGTGACTTTGCTGATTCCTGCTGATAGCAGCATCCTGGAATCATGGAAAGTCTGAGGACAGCTGTGAGTTAGAACACCAGGCCCACCTCATCCACAACCTTGGATGGTTGTATTTGGCCTCTTGAGTCCCCGTTTGCCCATCAGCACACCGTGCTAATAGTATCTGTGCCTAGAGGGTAGTTGTACAGGATTCAATGAAGTAATGAATGTGGGGTGATGAGTTTGAGAATATTCCAAACTCAGTGGAGAGGCAAACAGGTTCCTTTCCCCATGTCACTGTTTCTGGCTGTGTGAGTGAACCCTGTTTTCCCAACCTCTGTCAACATCTGCGGCAGATGATGGATACTTATGAGTTACTCTGCAACAAAGACGTCCTCAGTTACTGAGCAACTGCCAGCGCCTCAAGAACCAGAAACTAAAGGAACTTCTATTCTTCATAAATCATGAAGATTTTTTTCGGTTTTGGATATTTTCATACAGCCACCAAAAATGGACTAAGACAGCCCACGTGAGAGTCATTCCTGCACCTTCTACACAGAGAACATCCAAACCCTGTCACTGTTGGCCTGAGAAGCAGCCCTGGCTGAAAGACCGAAGAGGAGAACAGCCAGCGAGCTGAACCATTCGCCCTCATCCCTCTCCCTCTTTATTCTTGACCTCAGAAGAGGGCGCAGGCAGGAAATGCCTCAGAGACGATCCCAACAGCTCCCCGCAGTACAGGGTGAGGAAGGGGAGTGAGAAATAAGGTCCAGCTCCACTGAGCCTTTACCCTGTGCAGTGGTAAGGACAGCAGAGGAGCAAAGGAGGAGATGGCACGTGACCTACAGATGGGATTGCAGCCTTACATGGATGAGACCGGACTTCTAACAATTTCCAACGCCAGCAAGCTCTGAGCATCTGCTGAGAAGTACTGCACGTATAGCATCCCATGAAGACCCCACCCCAACCTATGTGTGAGTCAGGACTAATCTGGTGGCTTGTTGAGAAACCCTAGTCCAACTTTATTAAGCAGAAGGAAAGGATTTATCACACAGAGAGCTGACAAAGAATAATTGGTTAGCTTTGAAGGAGGGGTTAAAGGAACCAGTGCCCTGGGATTATACCTAGACCCAGGAATTAAAACTTGGGCCTATGTATGTCTCTCATTTCCTCCCGCTGTCTTTCGTCTTGCCTTCTGTTTCTCATTGCCTGCCAGTCTTTATTTATTGTTTTCTTTATTTCTATGTTTGTTTATCCAACAGCCCTGGGCAGTCACTGGAAGGACAACATTAGCTTCCAAATGGTGCTGTAACAAATCAACACAAACTTGGTGGCCTAAGGCAATCCACACTTCCTCTCTTCTACTTCTGGAGGTCAGAAACCCAAATAAGCCTCAGAAGGGGTAGAGTTGAGGTGTGGGCCGCGGTGTGCTCCTCCGTACACTCTTGTAGAGAATCTGTTTCCTTGTGTTTTTCACGGTGAGTCCTTTTTCCACCTTCAGAACCAGCCGTGGCCACAGCACTCCAGTCAGACGTCCATTCTTCTTCTGCCTCTTCTTCCCCCTTTCCAGAACTCTGTTGGTCAGATGGGGCTCAGTCAGTCAGATCACCTAGCAAAATGTCCGTATGTTAAAATCATCTAATTAGTTCCCATAGTTCCATAGGCAAGATTGATTCTACTTTACTGTGTAAGGTAATAGTTGCAGGTTCCAAGGATCAGGGCCTGGACATCTTTAAGGGCCAGCTATCAGCCACAACACGTCCTAGGCACCTCCAGCCTGCCAAGTGCGTCTCCACACTCCTGCCATCCTCTCACAAACCTGTGTCCCCGGCACCCTCCCCTGCCTCAGCTGAGCTGGTAGCAAGTTCAGCTTTCTAGTTGGACAAGTCACAAAGATTCAGCTTCCTTACCTTCTTACCTCCTACTTCTGGTCAGCAAATCTTATTGTCTGGACCTCAGCATCTACCCAGAGCTTTCTCACTTCTTATCAGCCTAAATTGGACATTATCTTCTTGCCTGGGTGATTTCAAGAGCCTCTCATGAAGTTACCTGGGTTCTTCCCTTGTCCTTTAGACCTTTCTTAATAGAACAGACAAGGAGGTCTTTTTAAAAACTAAACCAGATTATGTCTCTCTTGGTAAGTAACCATATCTGGGAGATTGTATTAGCTGTGTTTCTGTTTTGTTTTTTGTCTTTTTGGGACAGGATCTCACTGTGCATCTCAGGCTGGCCTTGAGCTCACTTTGTAGCCCAGGTTGCTCTCAAATTTGCAACGATCTTCCGGCCTCAGCCTCCCAAGTGCTGGGATTACAGGCGTGTGCCACCATGTGTCTAGCTGCTATAAACTTGGTGTTTTAGAATTTACTTTACAAATGTGCACCAGATATGCTTTGTTCTAAACTACCCAGTAATATATCTGCATCACTGTGCCTTTGCTACCTGCATCCCTTATTGCTCCCACCTCAACCATGAGCCCTAACTTTGGGAGGAGTCCTCCTGGGGACCACTTTTCAAATACAAATCAACCAATCTAATGTGCATACCCCCAACCACTCCTTCATCAGGCACTCACATGGTGCCATGACCTGTCTTTCCTAATCTCCCCCGGCCAAGGAACACATAACTAGGGTAGCCCAATGCCACAGAACCTAGTGAAATTATTCAAATTGCCAATCCTAAACTTACTCATCCTCCTTTTCCTACTCCTTCTTGTAGAACCTCAGTAAAGGTTCAGCTCTGTGGGTCCACCTGCCCCTCTGTCTGGTGACCAGTCCTGGTGCTCTCCCACATAGCACCTTGTGGAGAACTGTGAGTAGTAAACTATCTTTTTCTATGGCATTCATTTCCTGATCTGTTGACTTTACTATCCCTCAGATTTTCTACTTGTAAACTATCTTTTAGAACAGAACATTAAGATCAGACCTATGAAGACCAAAGTGCTACTTTATTACTGATGAAATCTCTACTAGAGAGCTTGGCTTAGAGGTGATGAACAGTTTGCTACATATCTCCTGAACTGAATTTACCCACTCAAACTGCAGGTACCTCGTACAAAGAACAGAGCTTTGCTAAGATGACCTAGCAAGCAAACTAAAATGCTGTGTTCCCATAGTCAGGCAGATGTAAAGGAAGAGAAAGGAATAATTCTGACCTAGCATCATCTCACTGACTCCCCATTTACAGGAGGAAGTAAAGTGTGGGGAGAAGGATCATGAGTGCTCTGGAGAAATCCGTCCACAAGGAAACAATACAATTCCATTCTCACTGATGCTTTAGTAGGGGAGGACTAGTTTTATGCCACCAAAGAAAGGCTTACTTCTGCATCAGATTTGTCTGGGAAGGGTAAATGGATATAGGGCATGAATACTAGAAGATTCTATGTCTGGACGACCACCTAGGTGACTCTCCTTGAAAGAGGAGCAATTGCCTCCATTTTGGCTGAACCTGACACTATTTCCATGTATTGATATGTACAGAGCTGGCTGGGACTTTTCCTTATTCCTTCAGTTGGCTTTAAGCAATGCATATCGGTCTAGCCAAGGTGCTGATGGTAATCTTTGGAGCTAGCAGGTCTGTTTACCTGGACCCCCCTTTGCTCCCTCTGGTGATCTGGGATGATGCAGGATGTGTGAGCCAATGCTCCACACTATCGGCTGGGATTGAGCCTTGGGATAGAGGCTATGGCTTCCTGGGGCTTCAGAGATTACACATCAGAGCTGAAGTACTGACCCCAAAACATTAGATACTCTCTCACTTGTGTTATGTAGATTATTCTTTCTGCATATCCTCTGTCTGCATATGCAGAGGTGATTTCAGGCATCCTTCCTAGCCCAGCTCATGGCACTCGTGTTCTTCCCACCACTCTCACAGTCACTCATCGTCAAGCCACTCCCTTCTTCATGAATGAATAAAAGCTGGGTTCAGCCTTGGGTATAAGCCTTTATTCCAGATAGCTATCATTGTGGCTGAACTCAGGACCCCCTTGACTCCCCACCATTTTGGATATATTATTGTGTCTTTATTTACCCAATGAGTTGAACTGGAGGTGGTAGATTGGAATGAACTCATTACAATTCCAATAATTTTTCCATGGGATTACAAACATAAACTTCCCGGGTCATGACGAGGACTGGGAAGAGCTGTCTATATCTATGGATGTCTGACACCCTGTAACATATGCTTAGGTAGGGGAGGTTTTTTGATATGGCTCTCATGACACTAAGCTCTTGGTATCCAGTATTTTGTAATTTTGTACACTTGAGTGTAGTCTGGACCTAGTGTCTTTCTTCTGCAGACTGTAGCAGAGCAAAAGTGATAGACTCCTGGGTTCAATCTCCAGCACCACAAAATGTGGTAGACTACTGCTGCCAAGTCTCTCTCTCTCTCTCTCTCTCTCTCTCTCTCTCTCTCTCCTTCCTTCTCCCGCTCCAGCCTCCTCTCACGTTCATCCTGATGAAGCTTATATCATATAGAGTATGATCATGTGTCCACGAACTCAGGGTGGTCTCTCCAGGTAAGTACCAATGAAGAACTGAACCCCTTAATCGAACGTCCCAAGAAAGATTAAATTCTGTCAACAATAACAAGACTCCCTTGGAGCACATCTTTTTCGTGTTGATCTTTGAGGTATCTATCGCCCTGGAGACTTTTTGAGTGCAGCTGTCAGTGGCTGTGAAGCAGGGACCTAATTAATCCATGTATAGATTTGTGCCCCATGGACTTTGTAATGATGGATTGTATAGTTCTAAGTGCTCATGTTTTGGAGTAATTTGTTATATAATAATAACTAGTACATAATTCTTTAGCACAGTGCACTGCAGATAAGTGCTCAAAACATATACACTGCTTTTTAAAAAATTTCTGACTGAAAAAAAATAAAAAGAAACATTTCCCCAGCTGTCTCCCAAGAATGGTCACATTGCAGGTAAGGTTAGAGACATTCTCCTAATATCTTCCTTTCTGAGGCTTTCAAATGTCTCCAGTCTCAGACAATTTAGAAGCAAAGAATATAAAATTGCTTTTCTTCCCTTGAGCTCAGAGGCCCCAGGAGACAAAACTGAAATGAGCAGTTTTCCTTTTCCTCCTTGCTGTGTTTTCGCTGGTCCTGGTTTTCTCTCATCCCCTGAGTTTAGTTGCAACCCAAATTCAGCCCTAGCCAAATAGCATTAAAGTGGTACCAGATTGGAAGCTGCACAGCCCACATAGAAACAGGCCTCCCACTGCCACAGTTGCCATAGAAATAGGGGAAAAGGTGACTAACAGAGTGCCTTGTCTGGCTCTTGGTAAAGTAGACAAAGTAACGGTGCCCATGAGATTGCTCACATACGAGATATTCTGGAGCTTTATTCAGATGAATAGTTTGAAGAAAGCTGAGTTCCCAAGAAAGTCATAGATGAATTCACAAGATGAATCATACTCTAAATTTAAAGGCATCTATAAAGTAATTTTCATGTCTAATAATGGTTTTTCTTGAACATCCACCTAGACTGATCCTTAGCCTAAGCTGTATCAGTGATTGATTCCCGATGGGCACCTGCCGAAGCCAACTAGTGAAGCTTCGTTCTGGGATCAAGATTCAATCTTCTTCTCCTCTCCTCCCCTCCCCTCCCCTCCCCTCCCCTCCTCTCCTCTCCTCTCCTCTCCTCCCTCCACTCCCCTCCCCTCCTCTCCTCCTTTCCTCCCCTCCCCTTCCCTCCCCTTCTCTCCCCTTCCCTTCCCTTTCCTTCACTTCTTCTCTATTTTCTTCCCTTTCCTTTCTCGCCTTTCTTTTTCTTGCCTTTCATTATATTGTCTTTTCTCCCTCCCTTCCTCCTTCCCTCCCTTCCTCTCCCTGCCTCCCACCCTCCTTCCTGTCCTTTTTAAAATTTTTTTTTTTTTTTTTTTTTTTTTTTTGTTTTTCTCCGGTACTGGGAACTGAACTCACGACCTTGCGCTTGCCAGGCAGGCACTTTTGCCGCTGAGCTAAATCCCCAGCCCCATTTTTAAAATCTTGATATGGTTAGACTTTGCTAAATTGCCCTTTTCTGATTGTGTTTCTGTTTTGGAGGAATCTATTTATCTTAGTTTCAGAGGGGCTTGTTGGAACCTTTGTATCACGCCCCTCTTTTGTCTTCCAGCAAAGGTAGTTTCTTTAGTTTCTCTCAATTCATTCTTCTTTATAGGAAGAGTGATGGACAAATCATAAAAGCTGTCAGACTGAGAGATTACTGTAAGGGAGTTGAGTTCCAGCCTTAATTTATTTTACTTACCAAGGTTAAGAAAAGGAAGGCAAAGACAAAGCTTTTGGCATTTTCTTAATTTGCTTACCTATTTCTACAACCTTGTTTGATTGTAATAGAATGGGACGGACACATTCTCCTTGCTTTTAGTTTCAAGGAAGCTGGGGAGAGGCTGTGCTTCTTTATCTTCCTGTGGATATGAACCTGGTGATGGGCATGGCCTGGAGAATTAGAGGCAAGAGAGGAGGAAAGGTCCCACAGCTCAACTATAAATTAAAGAAACTAATATTGTTACCATGTCTATTACCCTAAGTGATCTGTAAACTCCATATGATCTTTATCAAAATTCCAATGACATTTTTTCACAGAAACCAAAAAATATTTCTAAAATTCAGATGAAACCACAAAAAGCTAGAAATAGCCAAAGCAATCCTGAGAGGAAACAAAGTTGTAGGCATCACACTTCCTGATTTCAAAATATATTACAAAGCTATAGCAATCAAAACAGCATGGTAGTGGCATAAATCAGACACACAGACCAATGGAACTGAATAGAGAGTCTAGAAATAAATTTATGCATTTATTATGGATTGACTTCTGAGAAAGGTGCTAAGAATACACAATGGGGAAAGGATAATGCCTTCAATAAATGGTATTGGAAAAACTGGATAGTCAATGGATGAACATTAACTTAAGACCAGAAATCATAAAACTACCAGAACAATGGGGGAAAATAACCTCCTGATATTGATTTAGGCAATGACTTTTTTGGACATGATCACAAAAACATAAGCAATAGCAGCAAAAATAAACAAAGGAGATTACACTCCATCAAATGGTATCTGCACAACAAGGGAAACAGTCAACACAATGAAGAGACATCCTGCTACAGACTGAGTGATAGTATCTGTACTCCACGTTTCTGAAAAGTAGCATAATACTCAAAGCATGTAAGGAACTCATCCAATTTAACAACAAGCAAAGAAATAACCTGCTTTAAAAAGTAGGCAGAAAATATTCTCAAAAGAATATGTACACTTGGGCAACAGATACATGAAAAAATGTTCAGCATGACCAGTCATCAGGGAAATGCTAATCAGAAAAGCAATGGGATATCATCTCATACTTGTTAAAATGTCTACCATCAAAATGACAAAAGGTAAATAACTGTTCATGATGATGTGGAGAAGAGGAGTCACTTGAACATTACTGATGGAATGGTAAATTAGTAGAGTCATCATGGAAAAGAGTATGGAGATTCTTAAAAAAAAAACTAAAGGAATTATCACATGGTCTAACAATCCTACAACCAAAGGAAATAGAATTAGTACAGAGGAGAGCTATCTATACCCATATTCATTGCAGCATTATTCACAGTAGCCAAGAAACAGAATCAAACCAAGTGTCTATCCATGGATAAATGAATAAAGAAAAATATATATATGCATATTTCATATATATATATATATATATATATATATATATATATAGTGGAATTTTATTTGGCATTAAAAGTGAGGGAAATCCTACCACTTGTAGCAACTTGGATGAAGATGGATGATATCATGACAAGTGAAAAAAGCCAGGAGCAGAAAGAAATATATCATGACAGCACTAATATGTAGAATCTAAGTTTGGGCTGAGGATATATCTTTATGGTGTAGCACTTTCCTGTATGCCTGAGCCCCTCAGTTCCATCCCCATACCAAATCAACCAATCAATCCATCAATCAATCACTCACAGAAAGAGAGTAGAATGCTAGTTGCCAAGGGCTAGGTGGGACGGTTTTGTTGGGAAATGGGAAGAGACTGGTCAAAGGGTGCAAGGTTTAAATTATGTTAAAAAATAACATAATTCTGGAGAGTTAATGCATAATAAATAGCAATGTATTGTATACTTGCAAATTGCTAATATGCTTGCTCTTAAAACTCTCACCACGTACCAAAAAGGTAACTATGTGAGGAGATAGATATGCTAATTATTTGAGTGTTTCACAATGTATGATATATTAAGATAAAACACTGTAGATAAAGTTTTACTTGTCAATTATATCTTATTAAAACTGGGTAAAATAAAGGCAAAAATCCCAGTACAGTATGGATTGTAAAAGGCCACGGTTCCAGAGGTAGTGAGCTCTGATCAAAAGTCTTGTGAGGCACCAGTGATTTCCTTCCAATATGAGCCACAAAAAATTATGCAGTCATTTTTTCTGCCCTTGTCATTCTCCATCTACAGCCTATTTCATGATGGGAAGAGCTTAATGTAAATGATGTTGTCAGGCTCTAACTGTGGTCATACATCTTTGTAAAAATTATTATTTAAATCAAACTGATTCATCATAGGCTTCCTCATTTTTCCTCTACTGTACCTCACACCAGGCTGAAGTATTGAGCTTAGGTCTATTTGTGCAACCAGACCACGGAATGGTGCTGTGGTATGATTAATTGGAACAAAAGTGTTTTAGTTGTTGAAACCCTTTGACAACAATGACATCTGTGTATGTTTTATATTCCACATGTGTGTGTGTGTGTGTGTGTGTGTGTGTGTGTGTGTTCACTGTTTTATATAACTCATGTTAGGGGGGCATCCTCATATCTATGGTAAGACTGTCATAGGCCACCATTCTGCAGTTTTGATATGAGATTGTTCCACTGGGAAGTTTTTGTGTAATGGGGTATAGATCTTGTGTACCAGGGCTCTCTTTCCTTAGGAATAGGATCACACCAACGTACCCCTAAATTCAAAATTCAGGCCCAGGTTTGTTCAAGGAAACGCCCTGATTTGTTCAAGGAAACCCACTTGGCAAAGTAGCCTGTGGATCTGGAAGGTGGAGTGGCCATGGCACATGGGAGTGAGGTGATGCAAACTCACTCTCTTACTCCGTGTTTCCTTCTACCTTCACTCAGGAAAAATCTCTCTATTTGCCCTTCATACCCTTGGGTTCTGCATCAAGGACCCAACAAGTATGCTTAAAAATTCAGGAAAAAGCAGTTAAATTATAATAATACAATAAAACAATGCAAATAAAAATAAGAATGCAGCATAACAATAATTTACCTACCATTTAGTTATGATGGATATTACAAGTAATCTAAAGATTATTCAAACCACATATACAGGGAGACCTGCATGGCTTATGTGCAAATCCTATTCCATTTTACATCTGCAGGCGTTCTGGAACCAATCTCCCATGGACACTGAGGAACAGTTATACTCTTTTTATGCATTTTAGCTAAGTGAGGAATTTTTTTATAGCTTAAGGTATCACCTCCTCTGTGAGAGGGGAACACTTACCCTCCACTCTAAATGGCTTAACAGAATGCAAACTGTTAAGTGCTTTCTCCTACAGAAACACCAGTGAATAAACATATCTCCATTGTTTCTATCAAGAAATATATCCTGTATGAGTTTTGCTAGGGTTACTATAACAAACTACCATAAACTGTGTCTCTTAAAAGGTAGTTTATTGTCTCACAGTAACAGAGGTTAGAAGTTCAAGACTGAGGTGTTGACATGGGTGGTTCTTCCTGAGACCTGTAAAGGAAGGATCTTTTCCACACCTCTTTTGGCTTGTAGATTGTCATCTGCCTGTTCTCATGGTGTATTCCTTTTATATGTGACCATCTCCAGATTTCTCCTTTTTATGAAGACACAAATCATACTGAATAAGGGCTTTCCCCCATGGCCTTACTTTGATTTGACTATATTTATAAAGATACTATGTTCAAATAAGGTTACAGTGAAAAGTACTGGGGATTAGGACTCCAACATGGATTTGGGGGTTGGAGAAGGAAATGCCATCCAACCAATTAAAAGCCTTATATTTTAGTTCAAAAAGTTCTGCTTATGAAGTGCTTGAAATTTGGATGCAGAAAAGGTTGGAAACACATGCATATCTTCTGTGGTCTTTATGCAAACAGCTCTTACCTTGCTGAGCCAAATTCCTGTCTTAGGTGATGACAGACAGTTGGGTATAACTGGATTAGGTGATGGTAATGTACTGTGGTCTGTGATGGCCCTACTCATGTGTCACCCTGATCATGAATATGGCTGTCAAATTTACATGAAGTCCAGAATACTAATTTTCACCTTTGCAGTTATTATTGTTGCACAAATGATGAAAGCCTGGCTGTTTGAAGTTATAAGTAATTAGCACTTTCAGTGATTTGCTCCAAAGGGACATCAGCTTGACTGAACATGATGGACTTTTAATTAACTCTTATTGTTGGCAACACAGGATTTCTCTGTTAGTGTGGGCTTATAGGGAGGTGTTCCATTAAGTTGCTAAATATGCTGTCACCTTGATGAACTATTTTAAATGTGCACTCCTGCCCTGCCATGGAGGGAATGAAAATGCCTCCAGATGGCCCAGGGGAGTGATCCCAGTGTAGGCGGAGTTTGTGCCACAGAGACAATGAAGTCACAGAATGTATCTGCTTATTTGGAACCAGCTACTTAAGCCATTGTCATCTCTTGGGTGGAAGTTAGGCTGCAAGTGCAGGGCCATAGGCCATTGTGAGGAAAGGAAGTTTATATTTACTGCATGCAGACAAAGGATAGCAATGAAAAATACACTATTAGCTGTCTTTCATGGAAGGAAAATCTCAGCCTCACAGGGACTTGCTGGAGGTCACATGATTTTAAGCAGCTGAGCACCAATAGCTTACGTGAGAAGGATTTTCTTGAACTAGGTATGAACAGTGCTGCCTTTGGTAAATTTCTGTAGCTTTTCCAGTCTGTCACTTGCAAGAGTTCCTCTTCTGTGCTTACAGTGCGTACATGTGGTGCCTCTATGTCGAGAACTAGTTGCTTCTGAAACTTTATTCTGTTTTGCATAGAAGTGGGGTGACCATTCTTTCCATGTTGCTGGAGACTGAGGGGTTTCCCCAGATGTGGGAGTTTTAGCTTGAAACCTGAGAAGGTCCTAAGTGAAATGAGGTGAGCTGGTCACCTCAGATCCGCAAGGACTCTTTCTACCAGCCACTTCCTTCCTTGGCAGTCTGGTACCGAGGAGACCCATCATCTTCCAAAGCTCTTTCCTAACTCTTCTCCCAAATCAGTGTGTTCCCAAGTCTGTCTCTCTCTCCCTGTGTGCTTCTCCGGACTTACCTACCATTTTCCTAAATTCTCTCAGTGAACCCTAGTGAAGGAGGCTCTCTCACCAGGTGAACCAGGTCATTGTGTTCCTTACGCTGTGGCCTTCTACCCAGCCGCGTGTTTGTCACAATGGTCTGCATTCATCTCTGACTTTTTTCAACCCAAACACCCATTACTTGACTCCTGCGTAAACTAGGATTGATAGTCTTTTTTTCCTCTGAATTAAGCTGCAGTTATAATTTTACATGTAGCAAAGGAGTTGGCTTTTTTCTTCTAGTTGCTTTCTGGATTTTTAGGAGATGTGGGAAGATTCAGTTCTTGATTGATCACCATTATCTCCAGGGAATCCAGTACCCAGAAAGCTGGAAAATGGTTCATTGTACTGAGAGGTCCCCTCTCTATTGCGCCAATGCTGCTGCGCTCTGAGGAGCCTGGGCTTCCTGCCCCACCAGTCAGTCTGGCGATTACTGTCAGGAGGGTGGACTCAGGATGAACTCTTCACCAGGCACCTTGCCATTCCCAGAAAATGTGTCAAGTTCTTTCATGTCTCCATGCCTTTGCTTATGTGGTTATTTCTGCCTCAAGTACCCTGTGCCTACTTCTCCATCTGGAAAAATTCTATGCATCCTTCAAATTCAGCTTAAATATCATCTTGCGTGAGCCTTCTCCAGCCCCCTCCCGACTTATTCTGCTATGTGAATGCATCTCCTCTTCTGAGCGGTGCTACAACATCACTTGGCTGAGATCTTCATGTCTTAGCGCTTGTTCTGCTGGACACAACATATATTCTCTGTCTTAGCAGACCCCAAGCTCCTCAAGGTCAGAGACCATGAATGATTTTTCTTTGTTTCCTAAGCGTATAGCACTGTGCTTCACACAGAGTAGGTACGGTCAAGTCTTTGTTGAATGCATGAATAAGTAAATAAAATATCTTATGCCAGGCTTGCGTCAAAGACAGCTCCACGAGGTAGACAGCATTCACACAAGGCTCTTCTCGCCATTCACAAAGGCACAGCTGACTTTGCAGACTCAGCCTCTTTAGGAAGCCCTCGCCTCTTTTATTCCACTTTATTATTATTTTTTTAAAGGAAACAATACGATGCTTCCTTAGTGCTGCTCAAAGCACACCAATCAGCATACTAATCACCCCGAAGTGTCATCCAAATCTGCCAATTTCATACATTTGCATATTTTCTGAGCAGTTCCCCATTCCCCTCCCCCCTTCATTAGCTCTTCTTGGAAAAGCTGCACTCCCTCCATATTGCTCAAATGGACTTGATTTTTATTTCACTTTGTAAAGACAGATTTGTGAGATGATGAATTAGTCATTGCCAATTTCATGCGTTTACGCTCCGTGCATTTACACCTTATATTTATTCAGCCCCTTTCTCTCCTTCTGGCTCCAGATGGTGTGGCAATACAGCCTCGGGTGTAGAAGGCAGAAAACTCATTCTCCCACCACCTCACCCCACAGTGAAGGCTCCAGCTCCACTGTGCCAGGTTTGAATGTCGCATCACCCTCTGGCAAATGTGGCTGCCTCTGCAGTTCTCACTGCTGCTCAGGAGCCAGCAAATGGGAGTGAGACAATGGGAACTGTCAGATACAGGCTCTTTTCGCTCCACTCACTGCCCTACAAATAAAGCCTCAGTGGGACCATATTTTGATATATTCACAGATGTGTGGTTTTTTTTTTAAAGGCTTCATTCACTCTGGCAGCAGACTGCAAGTGTCTCAAGAGAAGACTGACACAATAGAACTGTGAAACAAAAGAATCAAATCTTTAGATTTTCAAAAGCCCAAAGTCCTGCTGACAGATGAAAAGAAAAATTTGGAATTACATGCGATAGGGCCAAATGCACATTCTCCTGCCTTCTTATGTGTGAAATGGGAATTCAGGTAAACATGCGAAAGAAGGAATTATACAGGTAGAAGGGTCAGAGAGAGAGAAGTTGGTGATCTTTGAGAGGTGCACCCTGCACCCATCCATCCTCCAAAGCTGGGCCCTGAGGGAACAAACAGACCACAAGACATGGAGGTTGGTGATTATTGGGGATATCTGAGAGTGAACCAGTCTTTCCTTTTTTTGCAGTTGAGATCCAGGGAGGTAATTAATGTGTATATTTCCTAGGCTCATAGGCTCAGTAGAGTAGAAATGATGTATCACATCTAGACAAAGAAGACCAGAGATAAACTGTCAACATGTGAGATGAAAAATTCATACACCCATGAGAGAGGGATGGGAGCAGCTAATGGGATGAAACTGGTGAGGATGCAGAGTTATAAGTGAGGGTGGACAGCTGCTACGATTTGATTCTAGAATGTTCTTCAAAGACCCAGGTATTAAAGGCTTGGTTCCCACCTCATCCATGTGGAAATCAGGAGGTGATGGAAACTTTAAGTGATGGGCCCAGTGTGAGACTTTAAGTCACTTGGATCATTCCCTCAAAGGGAATTGTGAGACTCTTATATTTTATGTCCAGGGCATGAGATGAACGGCTTTGCTTTACCACATGCATCTAGCCTCTCCACCATCCCAAAGCAACGAAGCTGACTGGTCATAGATCAAAACCTCTAAAACTGAGCCAAAATAACCCTTTTGTTTGATTATCTTTGGTATTTGTTACAGAAAACTGACTAAAACAATGAGCAAGGCTAATCTGATGTGTCCACTTAGCAAACATCTGAGGACTTAGGACAGTGGTGGTAAACCTATGGCGTGTGTGCTGCAGCAGGGCATTTGTATCATTGGAAACTCTAAAGGGTTCACCACCACTGACCTGGGACAATGCAGACTTACCAAGCATCTGAGGACCTAGGATAACACAAAACACAGAAACTGATGGCCCATAATGCTGTGGGCCTGCATGGGCCCCTTAGATAGTAGAGAGAGCTGGGGAGTAAGGAAGCCCTTGAGTTGATTGAAGAGATCCTGACTTGATTGAGATGATCTGCAATCAGCTGAGATTACTTAGAGTGCAGATTGGAGATGTAGGTAGACATTGAGGCTAATTATGGGGTAAATAGAAGAAGTTTGTGTCTTGCACATATATGTTTGACCCTAGGACTGATGAACTATACAAGTCTTATTGAGTAAAAGTATGTGAATTGACTTAAAAGTTCCTGTGAATCCTAGACTTCCAGCAGGAAATAGAGAGATCACAGAGGGCAACCATACACAGTGGTACCTCGGTTCATGACTTTAATTTGCTCTACAATTCTGGAAAAGATGGCTGCATTTGTGTTTGTGAGGGAAAGATGGGCCTAGTCAAGTTTGTCACCTGATGCAAATAAAAGCATAATTTTGTTGAACACTTCTGTTTATGAACCAAATTGTTTGCACACAAATGCATTTCTGTCTGAGGGAGAACTATGTTTGATGAATTTGGCCATTTTAGGCAGTGGTCCTGTCAGCACTCCACATTTTCTAAGGAGAGAAGTAGAATCTTCTTGTCCTACAAGAAACCACTGATCATATCAGAAAATCTAGTTTTATTTCACACCACAAGTGTCCACACAGAAACATTTTAAAGTTTTGAAATAGCCATGGACTCTGTGTGTATGTGTGCAGGTGTGTCTGTATGACTCTGTGTGTTTATGCAGAAAATGAAAGGATAGAATGACACCAGGGGCCAGGTCTTCTGCTCATTGAGATGGAGAAACCCCTGCAGGAGATGAGCTCCACAGAGGACAGTAACAAAGGGACAGCAGGAATAATTTTATTGGCAGAAATAGGACCAATTATTTAATGTTACTTGTAAGACTTAAATATAGCTACACTTGCAGGCTGTGAAACATAATGAAATATAAAAGGAGCGGTCAAATTAAGCCCAATTGGCTTTTCCCAAGTTTTCTCATTAATTTCCATTTTCTCTGTTTGCATCCCATATGTCATCTTTGCACAAATTCAGTGAAAACTGGCAGGGAAGGTATGAAGAAAAATGCATGGAGAAGTGTCATTGTTTTCACTTGCTCTGCAAAACAGGAATGGGGGAGGGAAGACTAAATTATTTGATTTTAGAAGTGTTAAATAAAAATTACAGCTCGGGACTAAACTCCTTCACTAGGCACTAACAGATTCCACTAAAAATGGAGTTGCTCATGCTAAAGTTTTGAGATATGAAGGTTAGAGAGATAACAGCTGAATTTCCCAAGAAGACTAGTTCCCACTGGCATAATAATGATGCTTTCTCTGGTTTAATCATTACTTGCCTTGAAATAACCAGTTATTTTCTCATTACTCTCTCTTTCTTCTTTTCTTTTTCTTTTTCTTTCTTTCTTTCTTTCTTTCTTTCTTTCTTTCTTTCTTTCTTTCTCTCTCCTTTCTTTCTTTTTTCCTTTCTTTCTTTCTCTCCTTTCTCTTTCAAATTAATCACAGTCAAATGTTTTCATTTCTTTTTGCTATTGTTGTTTCTATTTTTTTAGTATGTGTTTGCTGTACATTAGTAATTATATTCCTTGTGGGGAGTTGGTACATGTATATAACATACCTCAAATCTTTTTTTCATCCATTTCTCTCTCCTCCCTTCCAACTCCATCTATTCAAAAATCTGATTTCTCCTTATTTCTGCATTCTTCAGCCTTTCTTTGTTTATAAAGAAAACCTCCTTTGTTTGGACCATTAGAATATTTATTCTGTGTTTTATGGAATAAAGTTTTGCACAATTCTAGAATCACAAAATAAAGCCAATTAAGATCATTAAACTAAATTGTTGTAATTTTGTCCTTTGATGGAGCAATTTGATTTAATTTGGTAAGTGTTCATTGAGCACAAACTTGAAGCCAAGAACTCCAGTTGGCCCTGGGGAACCAAAGCGACCAAGTGGGGCCTGCATCCTGAAGCACTGCAAGGCTCCCCGGCAAGTGTCTGGTATAATCCGGCCCACTGGGGAGTTCTGTGGCAGTTGTAGGTAGATGATATTAGAAACAGAGAAAGTATAGCTATTTATAAAGGAGGTCAGCCAGCAGGAGTCATGATAAAGCTCATCCAACAATCCCTATTCCTATAAGTTTTGTAAAAGGAAGACATCTTCACAATATTGAGGTAAACAAAAGTCTGGGTGGGACTTTGCTATTCTTACCAAGGCCTTATCAGCCACACTATACTTCTCTCAGACTTCCACAAACCCTTTGAAATGCAGCTCCTTCCCAAGACTGCACATGGAGAAATACCAAGGTGGCATTTCATGTGTCTGTTATAATGATAGGATCTCACAGTGGTGATGGAGGCTAGCAGGATTTCCACATGCTAAGGAAGGTCTCCCTGGGATTAGTCTGGTTGTCCCCACACCAGAACCCCTGTGTTGAGGCTGGTGCAGAATGTGTGGAAAACAGCTATGAAAGGAAACTAGAGCATGAACTTACCACAGATGTCCCTGAGAAAGTAGAATCATTTACTTATCTCTGAGAACAGGCATGAGGTGCAGAAAGCGTAGGGTGAGATGACTTCCAGCAGCCACAAACCAAGAGTCTATGAAAAGGTGAATGACACAATTCATACCTTCGTTCTGTGAGAACGGTTCACACAATCTTGATTGCCCAGAGTGCATGATCAGAGGTGCTGGCTACATCCCCTTTGGCGAGCAGAGGCACAGCCTTACACAAGAGGCAGGGTATGTGGAATCTTTTCTCCTCTATTACCAAACAGGGGCCCTCAAAAGAGTCACTTTATCACTTTGAGCCCCTATTTCCTCCTCTGTAGAGTGGCAGTGTAAAGCAGGGTTCAGTGCCATGCCTGAGTTTAAATCTTCATTTTGCTTGACCGAAGGCAATCGTGTTGAGAACTGCAAGAGCATCTGGAAATGATAGCTTTTAACTGTATATCCTCTGCAGGAGTCACTGGCTAGAGAAGATCCTTGCCCTGTGCAGCATGGAAATCAAACACAGACTGGTTTTCATTAAATTGCAGTGAAACTTTATTAGAGCACAATTCAGCTGACTGTCCCATAGGTACCGTAGTTTAGTTAAGAGACAAAGCAGGCTGTTCCATAGGCAGAGCGATCTTCCAAAGGACAGCAGAGCTGGCTACTGCGCAGACAGAGAAGCCCCAAACAAAGGCTACAAATCACTGTTATGAGGCCTCAAAGGAGTATCATTAATTATTCATAGGATTTTTAAAAATACGCAGGTGCCTTTGGATGAGGTGGGGTTTAGTTATTAGCATTGATCTCATCGAATTTTCCCATGCCATCTTGCTTCTTCTCTCAGGAAGTGCAATGCTCAGCCCTTTGATTAGCCATTTTCTCCCCTTCTCAAGGAGTGCAGTGCCTTGCACCCCCTTTTTGGGGGGATACTGAGGGTTAAACCCAGGCTAGACAAGTGCTCCATCACTGGGCTACAACCATAGCTTTTAATGGATTTTTTTTTTTTTTTTTTAGTTCTTAGACATCTCACTAAATTCCCAAGTTTACTTCAGACTTGTATTTCCCCTGTCTTGGGCTCTCAAGTAGCTGGAATTACAGACATGTGCCACCACCCCTAGCTCAGCTTCTCCCTTTGGATAACCATTCACTTGCTTTTCAAGGGTTTCAGTGGCTTACCCTTGCTTTGATTAATCATTTGCTTGCTTCTCCCTCTTATTACCCAAAGTATAACTTTCTGCTTGTCCCTTGCACCAGGGGGTTATTTCAAAGTCCTGTTAGCTCCCTGTTAGCTCCCTGTAGAATGGAGTTGAAATGGGTGTTGAGTGACTTCACTGTATCTGCTGACAGACTGCTTCTCAAGGGTCATGAGATAATCCAGTGGGATGATGAGGGAGATTTGTGGAATGTAGTAGGTTGGTAGCCAGCAAATATCCTTCTATTTCATCTTTGAGGAATCAGATCAAATTTGTTCTGAAGGGAATCAGGGATAGCTTGATCTGTCATATGAGTGAACTGATGTCTAAGTAGCCAAAAGGTTAAGCACACTTTGTTTGGATAATGAACAACCCTTACAAAGCCTTTGGATTTGTCTATTTTATTGTAAAGATAATAACCTTAAGTCCTTGCCAAGATCAAATGTAAAATAAAGCTGCAGTCACAGCACAATAGCACCCTTGAGAAGTGATGAAGACAGGAGAGAGAAGAGAAAGGAGTGAGAGAAAGAGAAAGAAAGACAGAGACAGAGAAAGAGACAGAGACAGAGACAGAAAGACAGAAAGACAGGAGGACAGGAAGACAGAGAGGTGATCCATGCAATGTTAGCAAGCAAAAAACCCTAAAGAGAATTGCATAAAACAGTAATTTATATAGAACATTAGTTCTCTATGCTTTAGCACATTTTATTATTTTACTTTTATTTACTGCCATTAAGAAATATTGGGTGAAGTAACATTCATCCCAGGGATGCCGGGATGGTTCAATATACACATATCAATAAATGTAGTACACCATATTAACAGAGGCAAATAATAAAACCACATGATCATTTCAATAGATGCAGAAAAAGCATTCAACAAAGGCTAATACCCATTCATGATAAAACCCCTACAGAAAATTAGAAAAAAAGGTCTTTATCTCAATCTGATAAATGTCATCTATGACAAATCAACAGCTAACATCATACTAAATAATCAAAAATTGAAAGCTTTCACTCTAAAATCAGGAAGAAGACAAGGATGTCCACAATCACCACTCCTGTTTAACATAGTTCTAGAAACAGCAGAGAAATTACACAAGAGACATAAATAAAAGGAATAAGGCTAGGAAAGGAAGAAGTTAAATTATCATTATTTGCTGATGATGTGATACTGTACATAGAAGACTGCAAACACTCCACCAAAAGACTTCTAGATTTAATAAGAAATGGTCCCAGCCCTCAGGTTGCTCTCTATGATGGTTAATTATTTGAGTCATCAACTTGACTATGATAAAGGATGCCTAGATACCCGATAAGGCAGTCCGGTTCAGTCCGTGAGAGTGTTCTTGGAAAGATGAACATTTGAAACAGCGGACAGAGTAAAGATCTGCCCCCACCCAGTGTGGGCAGCACCATCTAATCAGATGAGAGCCCAAAGAGAACAAACAGGCAGAGGAAAGGCGAGTTCACCTCTCTCTTCTGGAGATGGGACATTCGTCTTCTCTTATCCATGAATATCAGAACCCCAGATTGTGTAGCTTTTGGACTTTGGAATTTATATCCATGGCCCCAGAATGGACTCTACATGCTCAGGCCTTTGCCTTCAGTCTAATGTTTATACCATCTGTCTTGCTTGTTCTGAGGCCTTGAGTCTTGGACTGAACCATACCACTAGATTCTCTGGTTCTACAGTTTATAGATAGCCTGCCATGGGACATTTTAGCCTACATAATTATGGAAGCCAGTTCCCCTAATAAAGCCTCTCTTATGTATCTATTTATCTATTTATATATCCTATTAGTTCTGTCTCTCTAGAGAACCCTGACTAATACAATGCAGCCTGTAAGGAACCAGATATAAATAAATGAATCAGTGCAAGGTGGAGCATAATGTACTGAGGGTTCATAATGAGTAGTCCTGACAAACACAGTTGGCCCTGCATATCCATGAGTTTTCCATCTGTGGGTTCAACCAACCGCAGACCAAACGTTGCCTAAAAACCAATTGTATCTCTACTGAACATGTACTGATTTTTCCCCGTCATTATTTCCCAAACAGTACAGTACAAAAACTACATACACAGCATCTATGTTGTATTAGATATTATAAGTAATCTAGAGATGATTTATGTAGGGTGAGGCATGGAAGTTCTCAGCAAATGGTCCACCGTCTTATACAAGGGACTTGAACATCTATAGATTTTGGTGTCCAAGTGGGTCCTGGAACAGATCTCATAGTTACTAAGGGACAGCTATATTTCAGACAAGAATTGCTCTTGATGAGTATATATGGCCCATAGCTATATTTTATTTGGTCTATCATGTTTTCACATTTAAAAACATAATCACCAAGATTTTAAAAATTTGAGCCATCAAAGAAAAATGTATGTTTCTTATATCTTTTTAAAAATAAAATAATTCTAGCCACAATGACCCACACCCCCTCATGGCTCACATGTTTTCCTGGGGGTGCGGAGCAGAGGCTCCATTCAGATGCTGTATTTTCTCTGGTCCACCTCCTCTGGCTTTCTTCCTTCTGTCAGCAGCCACCCACACCTGAAATCCCCAACACACACAATTCCCCAGCCCCATGCCTGATATGTAACATGTTCTCCACCAATGGGCACTCAGGATAATAACAGTAATGACTATTATCTCCTTCCTTTCACCGTCTCCTCGTGCTCTTAAAAATTTGATGACCATTCAGATTTTCCTTTAAACATCAGAGAACACAAAGTATCTGTGAAGATCCCAAGAGAAAGATGGGGAAACATTCATTGTGGTACAAGTATTTACCCCATGTAAGCCTCAGCAAAGTAGTCACAGCAGGGAAGCCACAGTTGAAGGTAAAACAAATGGTAGCAACAAAGACCCATACTTCACTTTGGAACTGGAGGAGCCCAGCACGGGATAGGCTGGGAGCTATTTTGTAGCAAATGAGCACATTTCTGACAGAGCCAAATATGGCTTCCTTCTTGGGTTCCATCTACCCGGGCACCTGTTTTCCCCCATCTTCTTCCCCTAGTCAGCATCCCTGAGGAGCAGCTCAGAATTTATGGTCTCACTAGCACACTAAGAATGTTTGTTCACTCCTTAGCCCAACTCTTTCCTGCATCTGGGCTTATGTCTGTACCCACAGAGCACTTCCACCAATTACTTCACTTCTGTTTTACAAACAACAAAAATTAGGTAATGCTGCATCCCGTGACTATGCTGGTAAGCAGAATAAGGCCAGAGACTGTTAAGGATAAGCACTGGAGATAAACTTACCTTAAAGTGTGTCACAGGGTGAATTATGTCCACTACCCTAAATTCATGGGTTAAAACCCTATCCCTCAATGAGACTATATTTGGAAGATAAGAACTTTAAGGAGGTAAAACAATTAAGTAAAAGTCATAGGGTAGACTTGCTAGGAGTGTGACATGATTCATCCTCTAAAGGTTTGTGTGTTGAAGCTTGGTTCACAGTGTGTCAGTGTTGAGCTGGTAGAACCTTTAAGTGGGGACAAGTGGAAGGTAACTGGTCATGAAGGTGCCAGTTTTAGAAAGGATTAATGTAGCTCTCATGGGAATGAATTAGTTCCTGTGAAAATTGTTTTTTGTCGGGGAGCCTAGCAACCCCCAGCTCTTGACCTCTCTTCTATGTGCATGTTTGGTAATCTCTCACCTGCTTCCATTATGGTGATGCCATTAATCCTGAGGCTTTCACCAGAGACAGGAGGTGCTGGTCTTGAGCTCTTGGACTTCCAGAATTATGAGCTAAATAACCTTGTCTTTCTATATTATCCAGCCTTGGGTATATTGTTACAACAACAGTAAAAAGACTAGTCCTAATCCAGTAAGATTAGTGTCCTTATAAAATGATAAAAGAAATATCTGGAAGGCATGCACAGAAAAAGAAAAATGGCTCTGTGAAGTCATGGGGAAAGTATGGCCACCTGTGAGCCGAGCAGAGATGCCTCCCCAGCAGCCAACCCTCCTGGCACCTTGATCCTGAACTCCCAACCTCCAGAGCTGTGAGAAAAGAAATTTCTTTTATGTAGCTACTCCATCTGCCATGTTATGGCAGCCATAGAAACTAACACAATGTATGTTAGGAAAAGTAAGTAATTGGAGCATTGAAATTGGATCTCACAGGATATATTAATCAGGCTTAAATTTCTGACTTTAAGAAAAATACTAATCAAAAATAAGACTTAACAAAAGTCGCAAAAATTGCCAAAGCATTATCCAAATAATTGAAAATAAGCAACACTGGTTGAGTGGAAAATTGTGTCAGAATAAGATTGAATTTCAGCTTTACCTCTTCCTAGTGACTTCTGTGTGAGTTTGGGGAAGTCAGTCTCTGAAGATGAGTCCTCAAAGTGGTCAACTATGGGCAATGGAACTTTATGTTTTAATTTTCTGTTAATATGTCTGTGAGATCCATAGGCTATGAGCACGTTAAGGTCCATCTCCTGTTTTTTATTCTTTCTTTGTTCCTGATGCCAAGCCTGGGACCTGCAGGTAGCAGAATGGGGAAAGACATAGGTTTTCTCATTTATTAGTTCTATACCCTTGGGAAAATTATTCAATCTCTTTGAAACTCATCTCTGAAGTGGGGATGATAAATCACCTACATTGAGAACCTTGTTTTGAAAATAAATGTGGTAATCCTTGTCAAAGTACTTCACAGTGACTAGCACATCTTAAAAGTTAAATAAAGTATTTTCATCATTATTAATTAATAGTAAATGCTAGTTAAATACAAGAGTGAAGAAATACTTAGTCAAACAGATGGGTGTGACTGAGTAGGAGAATAGATGGAAGAATGGATGCATTTTTCATTTAGTGAATGTATATATGTGTTTTAAAGTGAACAAATTGATTGATAGGTGAGTAAGTAGGCAGGCAGATGTATGTATGTATGTATGTATGTATGGATGGATGGTTGGATGGATGGATGGATAGATGTATGACTGGACGGATGATCAGATGAATATATTTTTCCACCAATGAATATGCATTTGTGTTCATAGGTGAATGAATTGACTGATAGATGAGTGCACAGACAGATGAATAGATAAACTTTTTGAATGATTGGTTACATAGAGTGGTGATTGGACAGATGAACAATGTAGCTGATCTGTTTGAACTATCATCTATTCTTTGTATAGCTGAGGGCTGCCACCTCCAAGGTCACGGACAGAACATTAAAAATAGTGAGAAAGTTTATGAAAGTAGCTGTGGGAATAAATGCTTTGGAGGAGAGGTGAATGGCAGTTGGAGACTCTCTCTTTTGAATAAAAAGCCTGGTTATGTGTTCATAGATTCTTCTTAAAGCTACAGAAGTGGCAGGATTATTTGTATCAAAAGCTTTAGTATTCTTTTGTTTTCCTACCCATTTGGCTCCCCCACTTAGAAAATATTTATTTCTAATCTGCTAAGCAAAATCTCCTTTAGCAGCAATCAGGCTTGACCCTAGGTACAGAGTTATTTGCAGATAGGCCCTAGATAATCTCATACCTTTTAGTTGCCAAGTGCTACCCAGGAAATCATAAACCTTGGTATGCAGGCTGGGAACGTTTTGAAGCAAATTGACAAAACACCAAAAAAGGACCTGGCATAGGAATTTCATCAGAGCCTCTGATTTTATTCAAATAATCCAATGATGATTTCAGAGCTTTCAACAAGGTCAGATCTGTAGACAGATATTTGTGGTTTTATCCAAAGAGCTTACTTACCTGTAGTATCAGGGATTCAAGTGGACATAGTGCTACAGATGAAGTTTCATGAGGCCACAGAATTAAAAATAAATGTGGTCGCTTACACACACACACATATCTGTTGTCTAGCTCCTCGCTCATTTTTTCTTCTTTGTGTTTTTTCTCTGATTTCAGTACCTATCTATAATTTAAGAATTCCCTGAAAGTGTTTCTACTATGAAAATACTGCTTTTATCCACACCCATCTACCAAAATCTTTGGGACATTCTTGGGGAACTCTCATTCCTCCACCTTCGGTTTTTCCTCTGTGTCAGAGGCTACTGCAGAATGGACCCAAAGGCTGGCCTTGGGGGCAGGCAGCTCCAGATTCCAGTTCTGGCTCTTCTCACTTTCTGTGAGGTCTTGGGCCAGATATATAACCCCTTAGAATTGCGTTTGCTTGTCTTCAAAATGAGATTAATAAACTCTTTCTCCTAAGTTTATTTTAATAAGCAAATGAAATTGTACATATCTTGCATACCTCCTTACACTTACAAGAAAATTATAAAGTCTTTAACCTATTAGTTAAGATCATGATGGACAATACATGGCAAAAATCAAAGGGTTTGAAAGAAAAGAGGCTAAGGAAGAGACTTTTTATTTTCTGATTTTATTATTTATGTTTTTTATTTTAAAGATAAAAGGAGGGAAACATTAACAGACATACAACATTTTACGACATATCACAAGCACAGTACAGACAATACAGAGTTACAAACAAAGTGGTAGGGAATTAACAATGGTTGTTGTATTACATATTGTTATCTTCAAAGTGGCTTCTCATGAAAACAGATATAGACATGCAATACTGGTCAACCAAAGACTCACTGACAGTTTCTTTCAGCATAGAAATAGAAGACAGAAGAACAACCATGTTAACTGTCATGTATATACATACATACAACATTTCTCCTTCTTTCCCAGGAAGAGACTTCTTAAAGGGGTGTGGGCCGGGTTAATGAAACCATTGGGACAGATTCCACTCCTCGGACTTGTGTCCCTCTAGGCCCAAAAGGGCAACAGAAAAGAACCATGTTCCCAGACCTGGTGACATCTGTAGACACAAAGATAGGTTGTCTGACAGGTTCTATTACAGTCAAACAGATGAACAATGGTAAGGAAGCAATCAAGTGCAGAGGGAAGCAAATGTACTAACCTCTCTGTCCTCAACTTGGCCCTCCCATTAACATAGGTAGATCTTCCTATTGTCCAAATCTCCAGGAAGCTGCAAGAACCAGAAGCCAATGCTATGACTTACAGAGTGAGGTAGAGAGAGGATAGGGTGTAGGGACAAGCACAGAATAACTGGTACAATGAATGGCCTTTAATATTTCCATCTTACTCTACCTGCTAGCCATGCAATACTCATAGGATCTCTACAATAGCTATGACTTGAATATGCCCCTCCCCGGGTTCATGTGTGGGAAACTTAATCCCCAAATTTATATGTTAGTGATTTTTGGAGGTGGGATGTTCGGGAGGTAGGTAAGGTTAGATGAGGTCATGGAAGTGGGAATTCCATAATGGCATCAGTGGCTTAATAAGGCAAAGAAGAGATATCTGAGCGGCCACACTTGCTCTGTCTTCCCATGTGATGCCCTCACCATCTTATGATAAAACAAAAAAAGCCCCACCAGATGCTAGAACTATGTTTTTGGACTTTCCAGCTTCCAAAACATGACCAAAATAAACCTTCATTCTCTATAAATTACCTACTTTCAGGGTATATTGTTATTGTGACAAAAATTGACTCTGAAAACCACTGATAATAAAATTGCAATAGCACTTTCTATGTGTCAGACCAAATACCACGTACTTGAAATTGATCATCTCACAGAATCCTCAGCACAATCCTAGTTTCCCTATTTTGTGGAGAAATCTGTAGCAGGTACAAACTAAACCTTTTGGTTCATGTTTTCATCCACCCACTACTCACAATGGTCCTCCAGGAAAGATTACTGAGCCCAACTTGGGGATGCATAGGGTGTTCTTTGGTATATTCTCCATATAGACAACTATGCATCTTAATTATGCCCTTTTGAAGGTATCCTCAAATCACTCAAAACCCAAATCATGGTTGTGTTTTCTGCCATCATCTTTGGCCAGTAAAAGCATTTTGAGTATTCAAGCAAGTATTAGTGTTAAATCCAGCCAAGTTCCTGAACTTCACAAAAGCATTGACATTTTGGCTCCCCTGGGCTGGCATCCATCACTATATCTCAACCCAGAATCTTTTTCTTTTCAGTGAAAGAAGTCACAATCCTGAGATGCTCACTGAGGCTGCCAGGCTCAGGGAATACAAAACAGCTCTGTTCAGCTTCCCTAGGTTTTGAGTATTATTATTAGTTTTAACCAATGATAGTATACAGCTTCCTTTTACCTGATTTAAAAGAACTAATTTCTGTTCCTTAAATCACCTGAGTGTGCTAATTAGTAACTCTTAAAGAAAATGAAATAATGTGAAATTAAGCAGTGTGAATTATTCATGGTTGTGTTTTCTGCCATCATCTACTGTTGTCCCTGTTTGAGAAAGAAACTTAATAACGAGAGAATAAGAAAAATTCCCCTTTCATCTCTTTGCATCAGTAGAATCCCATTTACTACCATGGTTGAACTATGCCATGGTAGAGAGCAAAATAATGATTATAATAATTACAGTTATAATCATAGCCAGTAAGGCTTTGTTTAGTTTTGTTTCTGTTTGTGAGAAGGAAAATAGGTGGTAATACTTCGCCCAACCTCCATTCTCCATGTATGTGACAACTGCGTTACTGAACCACGCTCATTTCCCTGCTGCACATTATGCCACTCACTAAAACAATAAATTTTGCTAAAGAGAAAGCATTTATTGTCAGGGTGGGTGAGGATGGAGAGGGAGACCCAAGACTCAAATTCAACTCCGAAGGGCAGGATTTGGGAATATTTCTTGCAGAAAGAAGAAGAATGATTTAAGGAGTGAGGAAAGATAACGGAAGGTGAAGTAATGGGTGATCAAACTTCATGGGTCTTCATGGGACCATATTCAGGAAATGGCAGGATTAGTGTCACCTATGGGTGGAGTTTCTGGCCTCCTGATGTGAAAAGATCAGTGACAGAACATGCATAGGGAGCACCTGGAGAGTTTTGACAAAAGCAGACGTCAAGTCCTTGAAAAGTGACTCAGGCAACTGTTACCAATCTTAGATATCAGAGGTGTTACCCATGGCAAAGCTAGTGGGAAGCTAATAGTCTACAGCTCACCTGTGACCTCCAGAATTAGTGAGTTTGAAAGGCAGCTAACGCAAGGAACTAAGGGCAAGCATGGTAGCTGAGAGTCAGCAAGGTAAAATGTACAGAAGCCTGGTCACATGTGACACCAACTCAGGTTTGCCTGGGGGCTGGTAGTTATCAAAGTTGGTATTCTGTCCTCTTGCAGAGATTCAGAAACCAAGGTCTTAGTCTTTTGATGATTATATTTATATGAATGGTTACAATCAAGAGAAATGCCCCTGAGCTACAATTGTAAGACTTTTTGGTAAATGCCCAGCAGATGATTGTGATTTGATTTTAATTGTACATTGGTATCCTACTGTTTGACAAAGTCTTGAGTTTGGGGAAAACTCTCCCGCCCTCACCCAGTTGAGTTGTGAGCTGCTCAGGGGTCTTATCACACAGCCTTAAAATTTACCTGGCTGTCCTTGTCACAGAACCATGAGCTCCTTGATGGGAGTGATAGTATCTCATCCATCTTTGCACCTCCCTTATACTCCCCCTCTGTCCAGAGTCTGGCATTATTATCAGCACTGAAAAGGAGCTTTAAAACTAACCAAAGAATAAAAGTGTGAATAAAAGAGATACTAGATGCTGAAAATAAGCCGGAAAGCATACACACTCAGTACATTGCTATTGAACCCACTAAACACTAAACTCTCTTCAAGGTATCTAGAATGCAACAAGGAAATGAGGGGACAAAAATTGCTGCCTCTTTGAAGCTCACGTTCTGGTAAGGGGAAGTAGAAAGTAAACATAATAAAAAAGAAAAGTAGAGTCTGTTAGAAAGTGATAGATACTGTCACCACCACCATACCTACAGAGTCCAGGGTTGAAGAGCTTGGGGGTGATAGAGGAGGGATTGCAATTTAAATGATATCTTATTTACTTTTCTTCTTGCTGAGACAAAATACTCAACATCTGTGGTTAATGGAGGAAGGGTTTATTTTGGCTCACAGTTTGTAGAAGTTTAGAGCAGCTGGCTCCAAGGTAGGATGGCATGGGAGAGAAGCATTACAGAGGAGACACAGACTATGACAAAGCAAGGCAGGTAGAAGACAGCAGTGAGGCAGCAAGCAGCAAGTAATGGCAGCAACTCTCTTTCTGTTCCTTATAGTCTATTAAGGCTATCTGCCCTTAGGGCACATGGCTCTCACACCCAGGATGGGGCATCCTTAATCCTAGTATTGCATCATTAATCCCAGCACCACATCCTTAAACCCATCATCGTACACCCTAGGTCCAGCCACCTCTGAAAAGCCCCACCTATGATGGCATGAGGCTTTGGGGTGAGGGACATCTAGATACAAGCCATAACAAGTGGAGTGGCCAGGGTGAGCTTCAACAAGCCAATTTCAGCAAGGTGTGTGTATGGGGAAATGAGATCTGTTTGAAGGCCTGTGAATTTGCATGTATCTAGGGGGAGGTTAAAGAAATGATCAGGAGACCAGTGTGACTGAACTGTGTAAGTGAGAGGCAGAGTGGTAGGAAATGAAGTGTCATCATCAAGACTATGTCCTGCTTTGAGTTAAGATAGCAGTTAACACTGCCTATTTTGAGCAGAGAAGTGATTTACTAAATTACCATGTCAATCTGTCCCTCTGGCCTGGGCAGATGGCATTGGGAACACTAGTTGAGAAGATCTTGTGGCCATAGGAGAGCATTTACGATGCTCAGAGCACAGTGCTCTCACTATACTGGGGTGACAAGTCCCATACAGCCATCTCTATTTTCTCTTGTGGCTGCTGTAAGAAATGTCCACAAACTGGAGGGATTAAAACCATAGAAATTCAGCTAGCTGTGATGGCCCACGACTCTAAAGTTAAGACAGGAAGATTTCAAACTCAAGCATAGCCTGAGCAATGTAGTGAGACTGTCTCAAAACAAACAAACAAACACACAAATGAAAAAGGGCTGGGGACTAGGAATGTAGCTAAGTGTGAAGGCCCTATTTTCAATCCGTAGTTCTCCAGCCCCCAAAAAGGAAAAGAAATTAATTTTCTCACTGTTCTGAAGACCAGGAGTCAAAGACCAGGGTGCCACTGGACAGTATCCATTCTTTGGCTCTTCCAGCTTTTGGTGACTGCATCACTCCAATCTCTGCCTCTATGGTCACTTCTCTACTCTTCTGACACTCTTCTTCTCCATGTGTCTCTTATAAGGACCCTTGTCACTGGATTTTTTTTGTTGTTGTTTTTCTCCGGTACCGGGAACTGAACTCACGACTTTGCGCTTGCCAGGCAGGCGCTTTTGCTGCTGAGCTAAATCCCCAGCCCTGTCACTGGATTTTAGGTAGACAAAGTTAAGCCAGGAAGATCTCGCCATCTCAAAATACTTAGCTGAGTTATATCAACAAAGATCTGTTTTCCAAATAAGGACATATGCTCAGGAATCAGAATGTAGTCTCCTCCTTCTCCTTCTCCTTCTCCTTCTCCTTCTCCTTCTCCTTCTCCTTCTCCTTCTCCTTCTCCTTCTTCTCCTTCTTCTTTTCTTTTTGACAGAGGGGTCACTATTCAATTTAAACACTTTTTGAAATAACTATTGTTACCCACCTCAGATTTACCTTTGTGGAACAACTATATGTATAAAATGCTTCATTAGGTGATTAACTGACCCACATGTAGGCTGGAGATGGGATGGGGCCATGTAAAAGCAATATAAAATAGATTACAGCAATTTCAGGATGAATTGCTAATGGAGCCTCCAGTAGGTAAGATTGTGTGGTCATATTACTAATAGATCCAAACCCCAATACTACACTGTCTAACTTATCTGATGAAAAACCAGGTGAGAATTTGAGGAGTCCAGACAGAGCTCAGAAAGATGGTTCTCAGAGCTGGGAGTTGGAGGCAACCTAATCTCAACCCAGAAGAAGAGACTTTAGCTAGGGACACCAGGGAATGGTACAGCTGTGAAAAGGAGAACAGGTATTAGAATGTGAGAACATTGATCCTTCAGATGACCTAGTGCTTTCTCCTGCCCCATTTTTGCTTCAAGACCACCTGGGGACCTTTTTATTTCCACCACAGGTCTTTCCTACAACAAGAAAATGTGCTAACTGGCTGGTAAGAAAACTGGCTCATGTAAAAATTCTACTCCATAAACAAACATCACTGTGCAGTCAGCTTTTCATTGCTGTAAGAAGCCATCCGAGATCAACAGATTAAGAGGATGAAATGTTTACTTTGTCCATAGTTTCAGAGACTGTAGTCCATTGTTATCTCTCTCCATTACATTTGAACATGGGGTGAGGCAGAACATCATGGGAAGAGGTAGAGAAAATTACTCACCTCATAGTTGCCAGGAAGCAAAGACAGAGACAGAAAAGACCAAAGGTCCCCATATCCCCTTAAAGTGCTTACTAGAGAAATGGATATAATACAAGACATGCAAATATATAAAAATTTACAAGGTTGGCTTAAAATGGCCACCCAGCATTGAGTGTGGAAGAATGCCAGAGATCTTTCTATGCTGGGGATCTGAAGGATCTAGTCCAAGGCCTGGAGTTCCATGTAATGTCCCATGTGAGTCCCCCATCAGGAGGCCCCAGAGTCTGCAGTGAAAGGCTGAAGTGTCCATGCTGGAAACCAAGAGACAACATCCAAGGTGAAGGTGAAGACTGGAGCTCCTCCAAAGCAGACACAAGCATTTCTTTGTTTCCTTTTTATAGTGTCTGACAACAATCTTCCCTAGGGTGAGTCTTCCACACCCAGAACTATGCTGAGCCAATTTAGTTGGGTCTTACTTACTCAAGTTGACATAATCAATCAACTATCCCAATTTCAAGGGCACAGCCAGGGACCCCACTTCTTCTCACTAGGCCTCACTTCCTAAAGGTTCCACCATCTTTCAATAGTGCCACAGGCTGGTGGCACTATTAATATATGGGCTTTTAAGGAGCATTCAAGATTCAAACTATAGCAACCGTGAACTGGTTTCTTACTCTAATCTCTTTTTTTTTTTATTTTAAAAATAAAAGGAGGAAAATATTAACAGACAGTCGACATTTTACAAAATAGCAAAGGAACAATACAGACAGTACAGAGTTACAAACAGAGTGGTAGGGAATTAACAATGCTTGTTGTATTACATATTGATATCTTCAAAGTGGTTTCTCATGAAAACAGATACAGACATACAAAGCTGATCA
>NW_004955408.1:26837678-26913703 GCF_000276665.1 Chinchilla lanigera | reverse complement strand
GGGGTCTTTGTTTGCGAATTTTACTCTCAGGGATCAGATGGGAGGTACCTGGCCCTCTCCGCGTGTTTCAGCTGGGAATCGTGGTGGTGTGCGTCCAGCACAGACTCGAACCCACGAGCCCTGCCACTCCCGGGGTGCTCGCTGTCTCGGCGCAAGGCGCGCGCCTCTTACTCTAATCTCAATCTCTTGTGGTTTTGAGTATTGTAAACTGAGCCCTGAGGCCAATCAACTCTATATAGCGACCAACATTTATTTATTCATTAATTTTATTTTTTTTATTTTTTGAGACAAGGTCTTATTATGTAGTGCAGATTGGCCTTGAACTCACTTCATGGCTCAGATTGGCCTCAAACTCACAGCGATCCTCCTGCCTCAGCCTCCTGAGTACTGGGATTACAGATGTGTGCCATCATGCGCGGCTTCATTCATTTTTCTTCAGTGAACACATTTTGCCTTCACTGTGCCCAATACTGTTCCACCAATTCAAAGACAGACCAAACGGCAAGAGCCTTTGCTTAGATGATTTATATTATGATCAAGAACATAGCCAATTAACAGAAAGCCAATAGATTTTATAATATAATGGGCAGTGGTGATAAAGGCTCTGAAGAAGTTAAAGTGTAGTCATACTAAAGTGGAAGAGACTGACAAGGTAATATTTCTGACCTCATCCACAGGAAGCTCAGTTCTTAGCCCCCTCCAAAGCGGTCCTGTGGCTCCTTCTGTCTGCACTGTGGCCACAGCCAGTGAGCAGAGCAGTCCATCAGCAGGGTAGGTATTTGGACATAAAGGATGAGTCAGAGACAAGGAGACTGGGTACACACCCAGGACTACAAGGCTTCACCAGAATATAGGTAAAACTTTAGTACTATTGAGATGAAGCACTGTCTCTGAACTCCTGGAAAGTCTAGGACATCTTTTCTCAAGCTGTATTCTCTTCCCAATGCCTGCTTTGCTTGTGCCTAAATTCTCGTAGATATGTATTTCATCTGCAAATCTTTTCAGAAAGGAAGGCTTCATGAGTCTCATGCAGTAGCTCTCAAATGTGACAAATGTAGGTCAATGTTTGCAGACACCTTTGGGTGTACAACTAGAAAGAGATACACTACTTAGCATTTAATGGGTAGGTCAGAGATGTTGCTGAATGCCGAATAATGCACAAGGATTATCTGTTCTCTGATGTCAAAAATGTAAAGGTTGATCAATCTTGTTCTAGAGACATGTCAGTCATATTTAAAGCTGAATCAGAAAATCAAAAAGGCATACTGTTTGGATACAGGAGCAAGCCCAGAACAATTCATTGTCTGGATAAGGCTAAATGGGATTTAATTCCCAGTTCTGTGACCTTGGTCAAGTTAATTAATACCTCTGTGACTCCCATTCCTCATCTGTAAAATGGGGCTAATAATGCATATCCTATGGATACTTTGGTATACACTTACAAAGCAGGTAGTAGACCAGACATCCAGTAAGAGAAGCTGGATTTTTTTCTCATTTTTAATTATGCCCCCCTAAAATGACATGACATAAAATTCACATTTCCAACAATTTCTAAGCTAACAATATAATATTGTCACCACTTGAACATTGCTGTGCATCAGAACCTAGAACTGTCCCCAGCTACATTTTGCCTCTACACCCACAGACCAACAGCCCTTCACCGCCTCCTACACTCAATGCCCAGCAGCCACTATTCCACTTTGTCTCTATGAGTTTGACTACCTTAAAAGTCCCATGTAAGTAGAATCACACAATGCCATGTTAGTCCTTTTGTGCCTGGCCTATTTCACTGAGCAAAATATTCTCAAGGTTCATCATGTGACAGGATTTCCTTCTTTCTTAATGTTGAGTATTCCATTGTGTGGACAGAATATGCCACGTTTTCTTTGCTCATTCATCTAGAAATGCACATTTAGGTTGCTTCCACTTTTTGGCTATTTTGCTGCTATAAACATGGGTGAGTAAATAGGTCTTCAAGAATTGGACTTTTTCAATTCTTTTGGATACATACAAAGAGGTTGACTCCTGGATCCTATGATAACGCTATTTTTAAGTTTTTGATCAACTTCCATACTGTTTTCCGTCACTACTGCATCATTTTACAGCCCCATCAGTAGTGTTCAGGGTTCTAATATTCCCACATCCTCATCAGTGCTTCATATTTGCTTGGTTTTTGATAGTGATTATCCTAACAAAGAGTAGGTACCATTGTGATTTTAATTCACATTTCCCTAGTGGTTACTGATGTATAACTGTTTTTTGTATATCTTCTTTGAAGAAATGTCTATTTGAGTCCTTTGCTCATTTTTTAATCAAGTTGCTTTTTGTTGTGTTGTAGGATTCTTTATATAGTCTGGATCTTAACCTCTTGTCAGATAAAAGGTTTACAAATATTTTCTCCCACTTTATAAGCTCCCTTTTCACATTGTTGTTTTCTTTGCTGTGTGGAAGTTTTTCAGTTTGATATCCATTTGTCTATAGCTGCTTTTCTTGCATATCTTTTTTGAGTGATGTTCAAGAAATTCTTGTCAAATTTAAAGTCATAAAGCTTTCCACTATATTTTCTTTTAATGTTATACACTGGGTCTTATGTAAGTCTTTAACCTATTTTGAATTAATTTTTATATAAAATGGCCCATCTTCTTGTGCATATGAATATCCAACTTTCCCAACAATATTCTTTGAGGAAATTGTCTTTTTCATTGAGAGTTTATTTGGGGGCTCTGTTCAGTTCCTTTGATTTATATACCTCTCTTTATTCCAGGACCATACTGTTTTAATTATAGTAGCTTTGTATTATGTTTGAAATTAGGAAGTATAAAACTTGTAGCTGTTTTCTCAAAATTATTTTAGATATTCAGGATCTCTTTACAAGCCATATCAATTTGAGGGTTGTCCTTCTAGTTCTTAAAAAATGCCTTTGGAATTTTGATAGGAATTGCATTGAATCTATGAGCTTTGAGTAGTATTGGAAACATTTAACAACATTAACTCCTCAAATCCTGGAATACAGGGATTCTTTCCATTTATTGATGTCTTCTTTCATTTTTTTCCAACAATATGTTGTAATCTTTCATACATGAATCTTTCATCTCCTTCATTAATAAATTTTAAAATCCCTCAGTATCTTATTCTTTTTAAAATCATTGTAAATGAGACTATATTTCTACCTTATTATGCAAAATTTCTATTATTATTGTATAGAAATGCACCTGATTTTTGTGTATTGATTCTGAATCCTATAACTTTGTTGAATATTTTTATTCTAACAACTTTTTTCCTATGGAATCTTGGATTTTTTTATGTATAAGACCATTGGGAACAGATACTTTTATTTCTTCCTTTCTAATATTGCTGTTTTTACTTCTTTTTCTTCACAAATTGATCTAGCTAAGAGATAATATACACTTAATAGAAATAGTGAGATAGAATATCTTTGCTTTGATGCTGATTTTAGAGAAAATGTTTTCTGTTTTCACCACTGAATTTGAGATTTACTGTGGGCTTTTCATATAGGATTTATTATGCTGGAGTAATTCCTTCTATTAGTGATTTGTTGATACTTTTGTTTAATGACAAAAAGAAAACAAAGGCCCTTACTTTTGTCAAATGTTCTGTGTAATAATTGAAATGATCCTGTGATTTTTATCTTTAAATCTGTTAATGTGGCATTTTATACTGACTGTTCTTTTTTTTTTTTTTTTTTTTGGCTTTTTGGCCTTTTTTTTTTTTGAGACAGGGTCTCACTATGTAGCTTAAGTTGGCCTCAAATTCATGGTGACCCTCCTGCCTCAGCCTCCCAAGGGCTGGAATTAGAGGAATGCAACACTACACCCGGTATACTGATTTATTTTCATATATGGGACCATCCTTAAATCCCAGTGATAAGTCCACATGATCATAGTGTACTATCTTTTCAATATTTTGTTGAACTTGGTTTGTGAGTACTTTGTTGAGGATTTTTACGTGTATATCCATTAAGCATATTGGTCCATAGTTTTCTTTTTTTGTAGCAGTTTTATCTAATTTTGGTATCAAGGTAACTTTGTGTCTTAAAATAATTTTGAAAAGTTTCCCTTTTCATAGTTTTTGAGGAAAATTTGAGGATTGGCATTAAGTTTTTAAATATTTGGTAGAATTATCTAGTAAAGCCGTCTGGTCTTGGGCTTTTTTGGCTGGGAAGTTTTTTGTTATTGATTTAATCTCAAGCCTTTTAAAATTTTATATTTCTTCATGATTCAGTCTTGGTAGGTTGTATGCTTCTAGGAATTTATTCATCTCTTCTAGGCTATCCAATCTGCTGATGCGTAACTCTTCAGAGTAGTAGTATCTTATAATCCTCTGCATTTCTGGGCATCTCTTTCATTTCTGATTCTATTTAAATCCTTGTTCTAGTTTTCTTACTCTATCTAAAATTTTGTTGAACACTTAAGAAGAACTCAGTTTTATTTATTTTTGAATTGTTTTTCTGTAATTTATTTCCTTTATTTTTGCTCTGATTTTCTTCTTTCTGCTAATGTTGGGTTTCATTTTTCTTTCTTAGTTATTGAATGTGTGAACTTAGATTGTTGTCTTGAGATCTTTCTTCTTTAATGTAGGCTTTTATCATTAGTCTCCCTCTTCATACAGCTTTTGGTACATCTCATAAAGTCTTAATATGTTTCAGGTTCATTTTTAATATATTTTTAATGGACAAAGAAGAATTGCACATATTTATGGACTACAGTGAGACACTTCAGTACATGAACAGAATGTGTAATAGTCAGATCAGGATAAGTAGTTATCTATCACTTCAAACATTTATCTTTTTTTACAGTGGCAACATTCAAAGTAGCCTCTGTTAAATATTTTGAAATATGTAATACATTTTGTCCACACAATTAGTCTACTGTGGTATAAAACATTACCTGTTGTTCTTCTTATCCAAGAAGACTATTCTTCTTACCTAAGAAGACTCTGTGACTATTCACCATCCTTTCCTCACTCCCTCTCCCTTGTTTCATTTGTTTCAAGACATACTCTGATTTCTGTTGCCTTTTCTTCTTTGACTCATTGGTTGTTGAAGGATATGTTTTTTGTGCATTTTCCATTCCGCTACTGATTTCTACTTTTACTCTATGCTCACAGAAAAATGCTTTTATTACTAACAAATTGCAACTTATTCAGAAGTCTTTCACTGAAACCTCAAGAGTCAGGGTTACTGAAAACAATTTTACAGAGAAAAAGTGGTAACTAGAAATGAATTAGAAAGTGCTTACTGTAAGCAAATTTAGATGTAAAATTTCTATATATGCTCTGGCTGATGTGCTCCATATTTTGCTTTATTTTTATTCATTTACAGGTATAAAGGTTCTGCTAGGCCTCAGGTCAGTCTTACCCAACATCAGTGTCCCAAAACTGAGTTTCCACCCTTGAGGGTTCTGATTTCACATGGTATGCTGTTCCCATTCTGGATTAGGCTTGGTATTAGGTATTTCAGTTATAGAGATAAGCTAGTCATTGCACCTGTACTCAAAGGGATATCAGTGTTTACACAATATAGAGGTCAAACAACAACAAGAAAAAGGGTAAACAACAACACAAATCTCCAAAATTAATTATTCCCATCTGTTGAGAGCTATTCTTTCACAGTCTTTATTTAGGATGTGATGAAATTACTCTTGATACCAGCCTAGTCTTGTTCTGAAATCAGTAACTTCAATTCCCAAATTGAATTCTAGAAGGAATATAGTTTGGAACTTAGAGAAGCTAAATTCAGCACTTGTATGCATTGATTCATTTCATGGTGCAATTGGTATGCTCTTTCTGGACACATGTCTGTGAATGCCTTTGCAAGTATTGAGCACACCACATGTTATGCTGTGTACAGAACCGTAGAGAATTCAGTCATAGAAAATTCAACCTTGGGGAAAGCTTTAGATCCTTAGCATTAAAAATAACCTTGAAACAACACATCCAGCCTCCTACCCACTACAGGAAGCCTTTTGCATTGCCTTTTAGCTTCTTCTTGAATATATTCAGGAACAAGGAAGTCACTTGTTTTACAAGAAATGCATTTGTTCCATTGTTAAATATGTGTACTGATTAAAACATCTCCCTGAAAGTGCACTACATTCAGAATAAGATAAACTAGTTTCAGCTCTGCCACTTAGTACCTGAGTCATATTGTATACAACAAGGCAGTTCATCAACTGGAATCTTTTTCACCATCATGGTCTCTTGAATATATCAAAACATCTTTCATAGTTTCTTTTCTTTTAATTTTATGGAGAAAATGTAAAACAAAATTTCATAACAATAGAATAACAATACTTAATATATTACATGTTATATCTTTAAAGTAGTTGCTCAGGGTACAAGTCATGAGCATAAAAATTTCTCCAGTCAATATTAGCACAAACCTTCCTCTTTAATGAACTAAGAAACACTAGTAGTATAACTGACTTGCATTTTTTTTCCTTTTTACTACTGTCCTTTGATGTTTCCCTCATTCTGGTTCCTCTTTCCTTTTGAACAATTTCTTACCATTCCACATATCTATTGTATGTTTTGGACCTTATCTACTTTTTTAGTTTCTCACACTAGAGAGACAATATGATCTCTACACATATGAGTCTGATTTATTTCACTTAAGAGCAAGGGCTCAAATTGCATCCATTTACCTGTAAAAGTGTCAAGTTTATCCTTCTTTATGGCTGAGTAGCACTCTATTCCAATAAAACAAAATGCATCTTTTCTATCCACTCCTTGGCTAATGGGCATTTAGGTAGTCTCCCAGATTTAGCTATTAAAAATTGTTCTGCTATAAACAAGGGTGCACATATATCACTGTGATGTAATTTTTTATTCTTCCAGGAAGAAAGCCAGAAAAGGGTTGGGTAGAATGGGACCTCTAATCCTAATTTATGAGGAATCTCCACACTGATTACGCTGTGGTTGTATCAGTCTACATTCCCACCAACAGTGGAGAAGGATTCCTTTTCCCTGCAGCCCCTCTAACTTTTGTTATTGGTTGATTTCTTGACGATAACAATTCTTTCTGGGGTAAGATGGAATCTCAGTGTTTTTTTAATTTGCATCTCTCAAATGACCGGTGATGTTGAACATTTTTTCACGTATTTATTTACCATTTGTATTTCTTCATCTGAGAAGTATGTATCCATCTCACATGCCCATTTTTGGATTGGGTCTTTGAATTTGAGGGCTCTGATTTTTTTCAGGTTTTTATATGTTCTAGTTAGAAGTCCTTTGTCTGAGGGATAATTGGCTAAAGTGTTTTCCAATTCTGCAGGTTGTCTTTTCACTCTGTTGGTGATTTCTTTTGATATGCAAAAACATTTTGGAATATGAGATCCCAGTTGATTCTTTGAAGTGTTTCCAATACAGTTAGGGTATTGTTCATGAATTCTTTGCCTATCCCTATGTCTTCAAGATTTCTACCCACTTTCTCTTCCCATAGATTTAGTGTTTCTGTTTTAATACTTAGATCTTTGATCCATTTTGATCTTACTTTAGTGCATGGTGATAAAAATGGGTCTAGCTTTGGTTTTGGGTATGCAGAAAACCATTTTTTGCAGTACTATTTATTAAAGAGGCTATCTTTCTTCCAGTGAACATGTTTGGCACATTTTTCAAACATAAGGTGGCTAAGTGTGTGTGGAGTTGTGTCTGAATCTTCTAAACTCTTCCATTAACTCTCAAGTCTCTCTTTTTTTGCCAGTACCATGTTAATTTTATAAGAGCAACTTTAGTATAATTTAAGACAGGGATTGTGATGCCTCCTGATTTGCTTTTGTTGCCCAGAATTGCCTTTGCTATTTACATCTCTTCTGGTTTCAAACAAATTTTAGGAATGTTTTCTCTAGTTCTACGAGGTATGCTAATGGTATTTTGATAGGGATTGCATTAAATCTGTATAACAGTTTTGGTAATATGGGCATTTTCACTGTGTGCCTTCTTCCTATGCATAAGCAAGGGATATCTTTCCACTTCCTGATGTTCTTTCCAATCTCCTGTTTCAGTATTGTAATTTTCAATAAATAGATCCTTTACTTCCTTTATTAGAATGATTCCTAAGTATTTCATTTTTTTGGATGCTATTGTGATGGGTGTGGTTTCCCTAATTTCTCTCTCAGTAAGTTTGTTGTTTGTGAACAGGAAATCTATTTAATTTTGAGTATTCACTTTGTATCCAGCTATGCTAATGAATTTGGTTATTAAATCTAGAAGTCTTTTGGTGAAGTGTTTGCAGTCTTCTGTTTAGAGTATCATGTCATCTGCCAATAATGATAATTTAATTTCTTCCTTTCCTGTCCTTATTCCCTTTATTTCTCTCTGTTATTTCCTCTGGCTAATGTTTTCAGAACTATACTGAGTAGGAGTGTTGACAGTGAATATCCTTGTCTTGTTCCTGATTTTAGAGTGAAAGCTTTAAGTTTTTGTCCATTTAGTATGATGTTGATTGTTTGTTAGTAATAGAAGGATTTTATTAGATGAGATAGACAATCTATTCTGATTTTTTGTGGTGTTATCATCATAAATGAGGGTTGGACTTTCTCAAAAGCTTTTTTGCATCTCTTGAGATGATCATGTGATTCTTATCTGTCATTTTGTTGATATGGTGGATTACATTTATTGATTTGTGTATGTTGAACTCTCTCTGAATTCCTGGGATGAATCCCAACTGGTCATGATGTATAATCTTGATGATTTGCTGCATTCTGTTTATTAGTGTTTTATTGAGGATTTTTGCACCTATGTTCATTAGGGAGTTGGCCATTAATTCTCTTTTATGGTTGAGTATTTTTCTGGTTTTAGTATCATTGTAATACTTGCTTCCAGGAATGAGTTAGGGAGACCTGCTTCCCTTTCCATTTCATTAGAGTTTGAGACGTATTGGTGTTGAATTGTCTCTAATTTTCTTGTAGAATTTACCCATGAATCCATCAGGACCTGGGTTTTTCTTTGTTGGTAAGTTTTTAATTACTTTTCCAATTTCATTGACTGATATCGGGTTATTCAAAATTTTTATTTCTTCTTAATTCAGCTTTGGTAATTCATACATCGCTAGGAAACTACTCATTTCTTCTGTGTTTTCCATCCTATGAGACAAAGATTTTCAAGTGGGTACTGACGATCTAAATTTCCACAGGATCTGTAGTGATTTCACCATTTTCACTCCTTATGGCATGAATTTGAGTCTTTCCTTTTCTTTTGATAAGGTTGGCTAAGGCTTTATCAATATTATCAGTTTTTTCAGAGAATAAACTCTTTGGTACATTAATTCTTTGTATTCTTTCTTCAGCTCAATTTCATTAATTTCTGCTGTTATTTATAATTTCATTCTTTCTTTGGGATTTGAGCTTGACTTGCTCTTCTTTTCCTAGAGGTGCAGTATTAGGTTGTTTATTTGTGCTCATTCTGTTTTCCTAATGATAGAATTCACTACTGTAAATTTCCCTCTGAGGACTGCTTTCATTGTGTCCCTCAAGTTCTGGTAAGTTGTATTTGCATTTTTGTTTAATTGTGCATATTGTTTACTTTCTTCTTTAATTTCATCTGTGACCCATTGGTTGCTTAGGAGGTTGCTATTTAATTTCCATGTGTTTTTGTAGTTTCTGAGGTTTATTTTGCCATTACTTTAAAATGTCATTACATTATGGTCAAATAATATACATGGGATAATTTCAATATTTTGCATTTACTTAAACATGTTCTATGAGCTAGTATATTATCTATTTTAAATGATGTCCCATGTGCGGCTGAGAAGAATGTATATCCTGATGTTGTTGAGTGAAACACTCTGTTAATGTCTACTAAGTTAATGTGTTCACAAGTTTGGTTCAGCTCTGATATTTCTTTGCTGATTTTTTTCTGTTTGATCTATCTATTTCTGACAGTGGGTTATTAAATTCTCCCATTACAATTATGTTGTTGCTCATTTGATTTTTCATGTCTATAAATATTTCTCTTATATGGTTGGGTGTTCCCATAATTGGTGTATACATATTTGTTATTGTACTATGCTCCTGTGAAAGTTTTCCCCTAACAAATATGTAGTGACCTTTATCTCTTTTAATCATTCTTAGTATGAGGTACACATTGTCTACCAACTGCTTTTTTCTGGGTTCCTGTTGCATGGAGTATTGTTTTCCATCCTTTGACTTTTAGTGCCTGAATTTTTTTTTTTAGGTAAACGTGTTTCTTGAATACCACATACTATTGGATCTTGCTTTCCCATCTTGGTGGTTTCCCTTCTTTCTGTTGTTATTCTTGGAATCGTGGTCATTTTTATCTCTGTCCAGAATATCTTTCAGTACCCTTTATACTGTTGGTTTGGTGCTTATGAATTTCTTTTGTTTTTCTTTGTCATGGAAGTATCTTATTTCTCCATTAATTTTGAAAGATAGTTTGGCAAAGTAGATCAGTCTGGGTTGAAAGCTGTTTTCTTTCAGGACTTGAACTCCATCATTCCAAGCTCTTCTTGACTTATGGATTTGTGTTGAGAAGTCTGCCATGATTCTGACGGGCTTTCCTTTATAGCTGATCTGTTTCTTTTCTCTAACAGCTTTTAATATTCTGTTTTTGTGCTGAATTTCTGGAATCTTGAGTATTATATGTCTGGATATAGATTTATTTTGCTTATGGCTAATTTGAGTTTTGAATGTCTCACTTATCTTTATGTCATCAGGAAATTTTCTATTCTTCTAATAGTTGTTTTTTTTTTTATTAACGTTTCTTCTTTTTTTTGGTTCCAGGAATTGACTGCTAATAGTTTTTTAATGTCTTTTGTGTTGACTTCTGCTTTTTCGTTCACACCAATTATTCTTATATTATTTTTCTTTGCATCATCTTGTAGTTGTTGAATTGTTATGTCCTGATCCTTTGTGATTTTTAAGAGATCTTTTATTTTATGATCTCTAGCCATGATCTTGTCTGCAAGATCTGAATGTCTAACTTCAGTTTCATTTCAGTGATTTCGTCATCTTGCAGTGGAATTTTTCATTTCCTGGATATCTGTTTGAATTCATTGCATACATTTTATTTCTTTCCTGTAGTGATTATATTCAGTTTCCATCCTTTTCCTATCATCATCTATTTTTTATCTGTCTCTGCTCTAGATTTGCTAAGCAATTTCTTTATGAATATTGACATTTATTTTTTACCTGAGAGATTATTTCTTATCTGGTGTTCTCTATAGCCTCATGAATTTGTTAATTTGCTTCTGTTGCTAACATTTCAGAAATTTAAGCTGTGTGTCTTCCATTTTCCTCTATCTCATTGTCTCCTGGACTTTTTCTCCATGAACCAGAGGTCTGAGGTAGTATTTTGCTTTTGGGTCATGTAATTTTCTGGTTCAAAAATTTTTATTTTGTTTTCTGTGTTGATCCTTGTAAGTTTTGTAGTAGGTAGCTTTATCACTAATATCATAGCCTCTCTAGGTAAAGTTTGTTCTTCAAGAATATCTTCTGTGTGTAGGAGATTCTGTTTGTGTGTCTATTCCAAGATTCTACCTTTCCAATTAAGAGTGAGACGTTGTTATCTGATTGGTACAGTCCTCAGTCCTTTGATGCTCAGTTTGGTGAGGCTATTACCCTAGAACCCCCCAGTATTGTTACAGAAGTGAGAATAACTGATTACAACAGATATGACATCCTATCTAAAACAGTATAATTAGCAATAATCATAGCATCAAGTACAGTTTAGAAACTGAAAAACTGTGATAACTATTAATTTTATACCTTTCACTGTAGAAGCAAAATCTACAGTTATATAACAGAACTAATCTAAATCAAAATCTTGTATACAAAGCATTTCTTCCTGGTAGAGTGCTTTTACCCTGCAGTGGGGAAATTTAAGAAGGATAGTGAATAGAATAGAGATAACTGAAAAGAAATAATGTTGAACCTTGGCTGGATGTTGAAGGGTGATTATGTAAGCTTTGAGAAACTAGAGAAAGTGTAGAAAACAAAGAATGGAGAAATAACAAGGGATTTTTGAAGTTGACAAGAAAAATTATAGAGACCATTCATGTGAAAATATGGTTAAGTATGGAAAGCTAAATGAGGAAAGGGGAAAAGTAGACTAATAGATTAGAACAAAAATATAGGTAAAATACAAAAAAGGAAAGGGAAACAAACATCAAAAAAGAAAATTGAATTTTAGAAAATTCCTCTGGTGTCCACTGAGAACTGAAGTTACTGCATAACACTGCCAAGCCCACAGTAGAGTCTGTGCTGGATTTGAGGCTGATCTTGTCCTCCAGATGTGGAGGCCTTGGCTGGAGTCTTCAGCCAGTGCTTTCTGTATGTCCCTTAGCAGCCTCCCACTCTTTACCCTGTTTTTCCTGGCAGCATGTCCTCCCAATTGCTATGCTATTTTCAGACAGAGACAGGGAGCTGTTCCCAGTCCCATGCACCATTGCCTCCTCCTTGTCCTTGAGCAGCCTTCTGTGTTCCTCTTCTGCTGGCAAGTCTCTGTCTTCTCAAGTCATTTGTTGCAAGATGGGCTGGGATGCTGTGACATGGCCTTGTCCGCTGCACCTGCTATTGTAGTCCATTGCTGCTCAGTCCCAATTCTTACTTCTCTCCTAAGGTGAGGTGCTAACTTCTCATTCATTGCTTTTTAAGTTCTACCTCTGCTGTGGTCTGTAACTTCCTCATGTGAGATGGGGGTGCTGTGGGGTGCCTTTCTGTTCCCACTCCTGGTGGCATGGGGACAGCCCCAGGCAGCACAGTTCTGAAGTGAAAGGCTGTTTAATTCCCCACACATTTCTAACCAGAGGTCAACTTCCATTTGCTATACACCCCTGCAGTCTTTGATCTTATTTCTGGTATTTCCAGTTAATATTCTGGTGCACAGAAGGGAAGGGAGGAAAAGAAAGAAAAAGGAAAACAAAAAAGGGAAAGAGAAAAAAAGGAAAACTGGCTGACTGTCAGAGAGGGAACAGTTTGTGTTGGTAGAATTTACTGCTGGACTATAGCAGTAAAAAGAGGCAAAAGAGGCAGGGGACCTTATATCCCAAATCTATCCTGTATGGCTTGATTTAGCTATACTATTTTAGTATATCTTTTTTATAAAATTTCTTTCAAGATTCTAAGTATGGCAGGCAGTCATCCTGATTCAGTAACCCACTGCAGGTGATGGGGCTGGATGGTCATGTTATTAAGTCCTTTATCTATGTTTTCCTTGATCTACTAGTTGCTTATGTTAGATTGATTTTAGTTTCAGGGTGTATGTCCCTCGTCTTTCTTCCAATTATCTGTATTTTATTTGAATTTCTCTGAGTAGCTCTGAATGAGACTCCTCCTCTATTCAGCCATGGTGTCTCTCCCTTAATTGGTTTCTCAATACAATAACAAAATACCTGAAAAAGCCTAGCACCATGAAGAAGAGTAGATGAGTTACTTAACAGTTTGGGAGGTTCAAAGGCATGCTGCATACTTTAGCTTAGTTCTGGTGAGGGTCCCCTTTAGATATGTCACATTGTGGTAGATAGTAATCATGAGACTATGCATGGAAGAAAGATATTACATCTCAACCAAGGAGGAAAAATTATAGGAACAGTCTTACACTTTTATAGTAGCCCTCTGTTGAAAACTGTTATGGTTTAGATCTAAAATGTCCCTTGAAAATCTCATATATTTAAAAAGTGATTGGATCATGGGGGGATTATAATAATCAGTGTATTCCTTTCTTGATTAACTCAATGTCTAAATGTGCTGTTAGAAAGTAAGGTCTAGTTGGAGGTGAATAGCTGCAAGTCATGTCATGGAAAGGTATATTCTTGTTCCTGAGACCTCTCTTCTCTCTCTACTTCCTGTTTGTCTCATGTTAAACAGCTTTGCTCTGCTCTGCCCTGCCCTTTCACCATGCCAGTCTGCCATGGATGCAGCAAACAGTTAATTAAACCATGAGCCAAAATAAACCTCTCCTCCTTTAAATTGTGGGTATTATATATTTTGTCTCAGAAAAGGCAAAGTGAATAATACAAAAAAATTGATGTCAAAAGTGGGATGGTTGTGTGAATGTACTTGATCAGGTGGTTTAGAAGCCTTTGAAATTGGCTCACTGGAGGAATTTGCAAAACATTGGAAATGCCTGCTAGAAAAGCCCCTAAATGTTGTGAGTAGTGCTTCATGTTTTATACTAGTCAGAGCTCAGAAGAACAGAATACTGATAGGAATGCGGACAGTAAAGGCCTGATTTAGGAATTTTTGTTGGGATACAGTATTCCATTAGCAGAGTACGTACACTTTGGAAGATAATTTGTCTACATTTTGCTTATTTCCTGAGGTTTTACAAGAGACTGTGATTAAGAGTAGTGAACAAACTGACTTGGGGGAGGAAATTTCAAGGTTTTCCATTGTTGAAGCTGTGCTGTGACTACTTCTGGCTTCTTTTAGACAGATCTACAGTGAGAATCAGAAGAAAATAACAGAGCTAACTTTTTTGAAATGTTTGAAGTTTTATCAGAAATGAAGAGTTTAAATAGTCAGGGCTGATGGAAGTATGTTTGCTGAAATAATTATCATTAAAAAGAAGCTAAATCCTTGGCTTCAGAAAAATAGAAAAGATGACTTAAAAACATCTCTGGAATTGGCCAGACTTCAGTCTTCATAGGCTTAAGGGTGAAAAATTGTAAACTTTTCATTAGAGAAAACATCTTCTAGACCTCCTATTCCATAAGGACTACCTAGAAAATTGGTTCCTGGGGATTCATTTCACTGTGCCCATCCATCTAGGCTCTAAGGGTTCACTGCAACCAGGGCAAAGAGGGCTCAACTATTCCTCAAGGGTACTGGTTTTACAAGCATATTGAAAGCAAGATTTGTGGAGTCATTGAGGCTTCCAACTTTCAGAGAAAGTCCTGGGAATTCAGAAATGTATCTCTGAGTGGGCAGTGAGTAAAGATAAGTGAAGAAAACCAAAGGCGCTGTCAAGATCCCAGGAAATTGAAGATGCCAGGAATACTGTCTGTCTGCTGAGTAAAACCACAGGCAGTCAGTGTACCTGTTTAAAGGAGAGACCATGAGGTCTGCAAACAGCAATGCTATGAAGTGGGGCCACCAAACTCCTTTAGTGTTTCTATTACACCACAGACTGCTCTGGGTACTGGACAATGGAGTTACAAATGTTAATGTTTGTCCTGTGGGGATTTGGTCTTCCATTTGCCACATTCCTTTCTATCCTTCCCTTTCTCCCTTTTGGATGGAAATATTTACTCTGTCATTGGACATATTTAATGTTATTTTTTAATTTTGTAACTAAGAGTTTGCCTTAAGGCTGAAAGGAAATTTTGGACTTGTACTTTTCAGCAATGCTGGAATTAGTAAGACTTCAGTGACTCAGAGAGAGATAGAGAGAGAGATAGAGATAGATAGCTAGATAGCTAGATAGATAGCTAGATAGACTAAATGTGTTTTATATAATGATATGGATATGAGCTTTTTGATGTAGGATATTTTAAGACTGCTTCACTTTGTTGTTTTGAGATGGATGCCAACAACTCCAAGGGATACATGTTTTTTCAACAGTGAAAAAAAGAAAGAAGACACATCTATCCTGCCATGGCAAGCAAGAGTAGAAGTGAGATAAGTCTGATGGACTGGAACTAGTAAAGGGATGGGGCAATCACAAAGGACTTTGTATAGGAGTATGGAATTTGCTGACAGATGTCAACCCTTGGAACCAGAGTTAGGTGAGTTTTCATCAGAGCCCCTGGGCTACATGGAGAGGGCATGATGCTCTGAATGAAAATTGGACAGCTATTAGAAAAATACTCATATGGATTCTGGGTAAATAACCAATGTTACGGCTTATGTGTAGATTTCCCCCTAAAGCCTTATTCAGTCATGCATGGGGCTTTTCAGAGGTGGCTGGATCTAGAGTGGGTGACTGATTCCTGGTGCAATGCTAGAATTAAGGATGCTAAGATTAAGGGTGTGTATGCTCTCCACCCCAAGCGCAGGTATGTTCTGGTCACAATATTAGAAACAAGAAAAGGCTTGTTGGTAACTTGTTTGCTGTCTTTTTTCAGTGTCTTCTGTCTGCCATAAACTGTTTCTCCTTTGTAATACCCCTTAGCCATGCCACCCTGCCTTAGAGCCAGCCAGTTATGGACAGAAATCTCTACAAGGTATAAACCAAAATAATCTTTTCTTCCTTTAACTTTTGGTGTCAGATATTTTGTCTCAGCAGAAGACAGACATCCATAAAATGGATTTTTTTGCATCTATTACCAATACTTATTATACAGATATATATTTGTTTCTGTGGGGAAATGTTCATTTTAAGTAAAAATTAAAAATAAAAAATGATTTACATAGAAAGATGAGCAGATAGCAAGATATCTGGAAGAACTATATCAAAATAATAGCAATGATTATATCTGAGCTTTTATTTCTGTGTGATTTTACTTCTTCTCTTTAATTTTTAATTTATTTTCCTGTAATGAGTGTTTGGTACCTGCATAAGTATACTAAAAATAATTTGTAATAAAAATACCCTCTTCTAGAGTTAGAGCTGGTGTTTATTTTTTCTTTAACAAGATGCATCATTTTCACAAAACAAATACTGCCAACATTCCCTTTTCTCCTTCCAAAAGCATAGGCCCACCCTGATGCAGCATTTTGCTGGAAAACAGATGGTGCCTAGAATACTGTAAAGGGTTGAGAAGAATGACTTCAACTGTCCCATGTTCCCCAAAGTCATTTATCTTTGCACAATGGAAGATTAAATAGTTCTGATCAAAGCAAGCATAAGGTTTATAAAACAGTTGTTCTTGGAAGAGCAAAGCCAGCACCATGCAGGTGAGTACGTAGGCAGTCATACCTCTTCACTTCCTTAAAGCTTACCTTAGAAACAAGGACATTTACCCATAGCCACCCAGCAAGCTAGGAGATAGGATGTACAGAGGCAGGAGCATCAACTCAGTCTTTAACTTTGGGTCCAAATAACCATGATGAGGTTAATAACAGTTAACTGGTAAAGATGCAATAAGCTCTTCCAGTGCCTTAATTAATTTAATAATTCCAATAATATTTTGAAGCCTTTTCTATCATTTTTTCCACTTATAATGCATAAAACTGAGGCAATGGAAGTGAAATGGCTCATCTTTTGTCTCACAAGTTCAAGGCTGACCTCTGGGCTGTTTGGGCTTAGTGCTCATCTTTCCTGGTAGCATACCACCTCCTTGATTTTCAAACCCAGTGAGAAGCAGAACATGGTACACATTTTTTCTGATATAATTTGGAATAATCTGCAATCACTTAAGGGTTCCAATCTGGGTAACGGTAATTGTGGAAGACTCCAAGTATCTCTGCATACTGCCTAGCCAATGTTCCCATCATCCACAGGTTTTTAAATGTAGTAAAAATAAGGATCATTGAAAAATGAGAGTAATGTGTCACTCAGTCCCTGTTTGGGTTCCTAGTAAGACTGACAGGGATACACAGCATAGCCTCAAGGGCTAAGCAAGAAGTTGGGGCTGGGGATTTAGCTCAGCGGCAAAAGCGCCTGCCTGGCAAGTGCAAGGTCGTGAGTTCGGTTCCTGGTACTGGAGAAAAACCAAAAAAAAAAAAAAAACACAAGTTGTATCTCTCCCTAAACTAACTAAATTTTAAATACGGTAGTTATCTCGTGAAACAGTTGGCCTCCTTAGGTATTCATGCAGAAATAAAGAGAGAGAAACAGCCACACAAACTTGGCACCAGTACAGCTGTTCCAGGGCAGCTTGCCCTCCAGCTGAGTGAGTTAGCAGCCTTCTCTCGCCCCCTCCAGAAGGTCCCTAGCTCAGTGCGGCTCTTCTAACATTCCTCTCTTGATGACAAAAAGGAAGAAGGAAGGAAGAAATGACCTGGGATCTTCTACTTTTACTGGGCTGCTTGCATAACCATTAGATTGAAAAATAACTTATTCAATAAAAGCATGACTGCTGAGCATCTCAGTCAAACATCCTTAATTTAAAAATTTCTGAAATCAGAAATGCTCCACAGCATGTTCACATGTCCAAATCAAAGAATAAGTAAACTAAAAATGTGTAAAATTACCTTCAGATATCCTCCAGCTCACCACAACACAGGGCTTAATATTGCCCCCATCTTGATCGGAAACAAGAAGTTTCAGCTGGTAGTGACTGCGTACGACATGGGTCTCATTGAGCTGACTGCTTTCTTGCCTTCCCTGTGTTGTAAGATGGTAGAATCCACTAAAGCATCATCAAGGGGTCAGGCTTTGATAGCTCATTGAAAGAAAGATGTGCACTGCCTTTGTTACCCTCACATGGGTTAACTTGGGAAACAAAGGTACTCTGGCTAAGCTGGTGGAAGATTATCAGGACCAATCATAGTGACAGCAATGATGACATTTGCTGTCACTAGGCAGACAATATCCTGGGTCCAAAATACGTAGCTCACATTGCCAAGTTGGAAAAGACAAAAAAATAAAGAACTCACTGCTACCCTAAGTTAAATGAGCACTGTATCTGTATATAAAAATGGAAAAAATTATTTCTCAACCAAGTGAAAAAATTACCTTCAGGCTATATGTATAAGGTGTATATAAAACATAAGTGTATTTTGTATTTAGAAATGGATTCTATCCTCAAGATAACTTATTTTAGATATGCAAATATTTCAAAAGCTGAAATATTCCAAAATTCAGAACTCTTTCAGCCCACAGTATTCTGGAAGGCTAGCATGCTCAACCTGTATTCAGGAGTCATGTTTGGCTTAATAAAATGGGCTGTTTTGTGAGAATTTTCTCCTATCCTCCACTAAGCATGAGAGACAATTGATAGTCAAGCAGGCATGACCTCTAGAGATTTTGAGTGAGGAAGTTGAGCCAGGACCAGACAGGGCCACTGAGCATGTGAGGTGACAGTTGTAGGTAGATGAAAGCATCAGCTACATTTCCCTTCAAATCATTTTGAATTAATTTTTAATTCATGTTCTGCTTTGTCAGTGATGAATACAGATGCTAGCACCAGAATAACAGCTGGAGAATTGCAAGCCCTAAAGGTGATTTCAGAAGTATGCACCACATTCTAGTCTTTTTAGAAGAAATATTTCAGTCTTTTTAGAAGAAATATTTCAGTCTCATATTATATAATTTTTCCGGTCTGCGTCTTGACCACAGTAGAGGAGGTAGGTCATATGCTAGCGACGTTTCTACAGTAAAAATGACCATCTGCTTTTCATGATAGAGTGAATTCCACTCATAACCTAAAAAGAAGCAGCTGGTAATGACAAGAAAAGAATTATAGATTGTAATGAATTCTCACTATGTGCTAAGCACTGTGGTACAAACACACAAATATATTTTTAATGGTGGTAAAACTATAAAATTTACCATCTGGATCATTTTAAGTGTACAGTTTAGTGGTGTTAAATATATTCACCCTGTCATGCAACCAACCTCAGAACTTTTTATCTTACAAAATTGAAAATCTGTACCCATTACACAATAACTCTCCTTACCCACTTTTCCTGAAACTCCTGACAATCACAATTCTACTTTCTGCTTCTATGAATTTGACTGTTTTTGGTACCTCAAGTAAGTGGAATCTCATAGTGTTGTCTTTTTGTAATTATTGATTTTGTTTAGCATCATGTCCTCAAGATCCATCCATGTTGTGGCATTTGTCAGAACTTTTCTTTTTAAGGGTGAATAGCATTTCGTTGCACGCCTACATCACAGCTTGATTATCCATTCATCATCAGTGTACACTTGGGTTACCTGCATGCTTTGGCCATTGTGAATAATGCTGCTATGAACATGGGTGTGCAAACATCTCTTCACAATCCTGCTTTCAATATTTTGGAATATGTACCCAGAAGTGAGATTTTTGGATCACATGGTAATTATATTTTTTAATTTTAGGGAGAACTACCATGCCATTGGACATATGCACGTTTCCAATTTATTCATACAAAAACCCTGTGAGACACGGATAATAAAGACACAGACTCAGAGTAAATGAATAGACATTTCTCTGATGAAGAGAGTACAAACACCAAATAAATATATGAAAAAGTGTTCTATATCAATGGTCATTTTAGAGATGCAAATTAAAAGAATACTGAGATCCCATCTTCTCCACAAATCAATCAAAACAAATGCTAGTGAGGCTGCTGGGGAAAAGAAGCCCTTCTCCACTGCTGGTGGGGGTGTAGATTGGTACAACCACCATGGAAATCAGTATGGAGATTCCTCATAAAACTAAAACTAGAGGTTCCACTTGACCTGCTAGTCTCCTTCTAGGTATCTTCACAAAAGAGTTAAAAGCATCTTATCACAGCAATAGATGCACACACATGTTTATAGCAGCACAATTTATAATAGTTAAATTTGAGACAACCCATTAATGGATGAATGGGTAAGCAAAATGTGGTTTTCACACCCAGTGGAGTACTACTCTACCATAAAAGGATAAACTTGAGACATTTTTACATAAGTGAACGTGCCTTGAGAACATAATTTTAAGTGAAATAAATCAGACAGACATGTTTAAATATCACTTTCTTTCTCTTGTGTGAGAACCCAAAGGGTAGATAAGGAGAAAAATGGAGGATAGATATTAGGAAGTGGCAAGGAAATATTCAAATGTGAAGGGGAACAAGGGAGGGAGAAGGGAAAGAAGGGAATCAGGGATACAAATTTTTAAAAAGAATGGAAGGAAAACAATACAAGCAAAGTTCTATGAATAGTGGGGAGAAGAAAGATTGAAAAGACCAAAAGGAAGGGAGGGGAATGGGGAAAATGATGATATATTATATACAGGTACAAATTCTCTATAATGAGTGTGATTGTTATGTATGCCAAAATGTATCAATAAAATTAAGTTTTAAAAAATGAAACAGACTCAGAGAGATGAGGTTCCATTTCACAGATGAAGAAAATGAGGTTCAAGAAGGTAAGGAATTGATTTTAGTAATTATGGTGTACTGATCACAAGCTTGAGCTTAGGACTCAGTTACTGCAGGAACTGTGGCCAAATTTGACCCCACATTTCTCTAGTTCAAAAATTCTACCTTCCACAAAATGAGGCACTCCTTTGTACTTTTCAAAATTTAATATTTATGTCCCAGTGTCACCAGAAAGTTCACTTTTTACATTTATTTCTCTTATCATTTGGGTCTTAAATGTGCCCCCAAGATTCAGGTGTTGAAGGCTTGGTTCCTAATGCAGTAGTGTTCAGCGGTGGGGCGTTTGGAAGATGATGGCAACATGCAGGCTCTGACCGCATGAACTAATTAATCTCAGTAACTAACCTGTGGCTTATGGGTTGGATATGCTCAGCCTTTCTGGGATGAACTGAGTAAAGAGGAACTATCTTGGATCATATATAAAATATATAATACAGTTAAAGTATACACATATAACCTTCCCTTTTTAAAGATTTTTAAAAATTATAACACAGATGTGTCAAACATGCAGGCTAGAAGTTGCGCTTACCTGATCTTTAATTTATTTATGGATACATAACCTAATGAGCTACTTGGTGACCATGGAACTTTTAGGAGGTAAAGCCAAAAGAAGTAGGTAATTAAGGGCATGGCTTTGAAGAGTATATTTAGACCTTGCACATGTCCCTGCTTCCTGGTTGCTACAAGGTGGGCAACTCTGGTTTGCTTTGTGCTCCTTGCCATGATGTTTGCTTCACTGCAGATCCAGAAACAATGGAGCCAAGTGAACATGGACTAAAATCTCTGAAATTAATAAATATTTTGTCCTTTTAAGTTGTTATCTCAGGTATTTTGCCATAGCAACAGAAAGCTAACGTAGTTTCCCATAAATCACTAAGCAGACAAGAAGGAAGCTCTTATAAATAATGCTACTTGAAGAAGGTACAGTTTTATTTCCATTTATGTAGCATTGCTATTTGTACAGAAAATATATCTATGGGTCTAGTTTAGTCACAAAAATGAAAGAAATGGAAGGAGGGACAGGAAAATCTAGTAATTTTCTTGGGACACAAACATAAGTACTTATATTGAACCAAAATTAAATAAATGGCTAGAGGTCAGAAATTAAATAGGTTGTTATACTGAAAGGGGTGGAAAGTTAGTGCATATTATAATAGTTTTATGATTAAGAAATATATTTTATACATTATGTTACATTTATATAATATTTATACATTTATATAATATACATTATATAATATTATACATTTATATAATATACATTTATATAATATTACATTTTATATAATATATTTTATGTATATTACATATACAGTCTTCTATCACATAAAAACAGGAATATGGTCTGAAAATGTGCTGTAAGGCAATTTCACGATTATGTGATTATCGTAGAGTATACTTGCACAGACCTAGATGGTATAGACTAGGTATTTTGTGTGCATAATTGCATGAGCTACACTTTTACATGAATGGCACAGAGTAGTTTTGTTTACACAAGCATCACCATAGATGTGAATGATGTGTTATGCTATCACAATATGTCAGCTACATTGCTACACAATCAGAATTGTTCAGCCCCATTATTTTATGGTGCCACTATTGTCCATGAAATTCATTATTGACCCATACATTATTATAAAATGCGTGACTACAATATATAGTCCATGTATTTAAAAATTAATATACACAGTTTAAAGAATAATAATATGCTTGTGCCCCAATTTTATACTTTAAAAAAATGGGAGCATTTCTAGTACTTTGAAGATTTCAATTTACCTCCCATACCCCACTCTTCCCCTTTCCACACACCCAAAGGCTAAACAAATATCTGAGTTTGTGCTAATTATCCATTTATGTGTCTTTATAGACATTATATATGAATGTAGTCATTTCAAATCAATGCTTTATGAAATGATTTACACTTGCTAGATTTTGACCATTATTTGGAGGAAAACCCACTAGCCAAATAAGTGGAACCATATTGTGACTTTTTTAACCAATATTCTGGTTTTGATTTTCATATATATAACTTATAAATAATGTTACTTGAATAAGGTGCAGTTTTATTTCCACAGAAGACTAAAATGATGATAAAAATGTAAATGGTAAAGACCCAGGCTTCAGAGGTTTTACTGGAAACAAGAACTCCATTGGTACTTGGACTAGAGATCATGCTTGCTATAATCTTGAAGGGAAAAAAGTCTACATTTTGCTCACGTCTTGAGACTTTGTGGGAGAATGAGATTAAGGGCACTGAACTAATTCATCTGGTGGAGGAAATTTCAAGTCAGCTCAATGTTAAGGCTGTGGCACGGGTACGGCTGGTAGCTTTTAGCCATATCTACCATGAAAAGAAACAAAAAGCAGAGCTGAATAGAAAAATTTTTCTGGTGGCCAGAAAGAAAACCCTTGTAAAATTAGGGCCTGTAAAGATGGGGTTTGTAAAAGATTGGCCCGAGGGAGCTTGATTACTGAAGAGGTAAGCATTAAAATGAAACCATGTACCTCATATTAGGACAACAAAAACGAATATGGCTTGAAGACATGTCAGGAACCAACAAGGCATCTCCCTTTGAAGGCCCAAGGGTGCAAAGCTGTAAAATTTCCATTTGAGAAGAAAGTCCCAGGGTATGCTGCTGTATAAGGGCCACGTAGAGCATTTTTAGTTTTTTGTATTTAGTTTGTTGTGCTCATCCATCCAGCCATTCAGAGGCTTCTATAGCCATAATACAGGAGATCTGGCTACTGCTTAAGCTGGTGGCAGACCATGGTGTCATCCACATGGTGCTGGTTTTACAGGTGTGTAGAATAGAAGAGTTGTGGGAGAGGTGGTTTTCACTCAGATTTCAGAAAAAAATCTAAGAGGCTAGGTAAAGTGCCCAGTTTAGTTTTTCATGCTAAATACTTGGGGATATTTTTTTCACAGTTGCAATGATTTGTGCATGGTTTTAATGTGTCCTCAAACAGTTCATGTATTGCAAGTGGAAACCCCAGGAATTTGGAGAAGACAGGAACACAGAATGTCCACTGAGGAAGGCCAAGGGCAGGAGGAAAGCCCAAGAGAGGAGTCATGGAGTCTGTGGCAGGTAGTGCCATAGGAGCAGGGCTGCTGAAGTCATTTTGGGGTTTGCATCTCACCACAACTTGCCCCAGGTACTAGATATGGAGCTACAGGATTTGATATTTTCTTTGTGAGGTTTCAGTCTTCCTTCAGTCCCATTGGTTTCTATCCTTCTATTACCACTTTTGAAATGGAAATATTTATATGTGCCATTGTATGTCAGCAGTGTTTAACTTTCTTTTTGATCTTTACAGGACTCACAGCTAAGAGTTTTCCTTGTGTTTCAGAGGAGACTTTGGACTTGGCCTTTTCAGCAGTGGTGGAACTGTTAAAACTTTGGCAACTCAAAGAGATGGACTAAATGTTCTTTTTCCATAAAGAGATGTTCAAGAGTCTTTTGGGAGCCAGGGGCAAAATGTTATTGTTTAGATTTAAAATGACTCCCAAAGTCTCATGTTTCTGGAAAGTGATTGGGTTATGGAGCCTTTATAGCTCAGTTGCTGTAAGGTGGATCCTGGTGAGAAAAGGCAGGCACTGAGTCAAGACCTTAGAGAGTGTAGTGTCTCTCTTCCTGGTTCCTCCCTTTACTTTCTCTGCTTACTGGCAGCCAATACATGAGCAGATTTGCTCCACCAGTCCCTTCTACCATGCCTTCCTCCTTCAATTCAGCCAGCTATGCACTAAAACTATGAAGTAAAAACCTGTCTTCCTTTTGGTTGTAAGGGTTGGTTATTGTGTCTCAGCTATGAGAAAATGACTAAGACACTTGCTAGTTTTTCATTACTAATTTGCTCATCGATTTCTTTAACTTGTTAAGTGAGCATTTATATTATCTATGTACAAATAGTCTTCTTTTATATTCCTTACAATTCTCATTTCTTTTCCTCACCTATAAGATCTCCAGTGTAAGACTGCGTACAACCAGGTGATTGGGTTATATAGGCATTATAGCTGACTTGATGTTAGGTGGATCCTGGTCAGAAAAGGCAGGTACTCTTGTTTTACTCCAGATAAAATGGAATGCATTTAGCATTTCACCTTTGAGCAGGACATTTCAATAGATATTTATTGTTTATGTTACTTGATTTTATATAAACTTTACCAGGGAAAGGAAATTACTTGTTACATCTACTATAAAAGCTTTGTTTTATTTTTAATCATAAAGTGTGGATTAAATTTTCCAAATATTCCCCTGTATCATTCTGAGAATCAAGTGATTTTTTTGCTCTTTTTAATCTGATAATTTTGTCATTTAAACACATTTTTACTATTGGATCAGCCTTGTTTTCTTGAAACAAAATCAATTTAATTATGATATATTGTCCTTTAAATCCATTATTGAATTTGTATTTCTGATATTTGATTTGAGAACTTTTTAGCTGCACTCTTGAATAAGATTGTGCCATATTCAGCCTCTTAATATTGTCCTTTCATGATTTACATATCAAGTTCATAAAAACTTCACAAAGTGAGTCAACAAGTGTTTCCTTTTCTCTGAATCTTTATCATTATTTCAAAATTAAGTAGACTTTGGTGTTCTATTTATATAAAGTCACTCATTTTATAAACAGTTTTCATAAAAGTTATTGGACAGTTCAAGTTTTCTATTGTTTCTTTAGTTGTAAGGACTTACATTTTCCCCTATTTTTCCACTAATCCTGCCTTTAAATTTAATGGTACAAAACTATTCATAGGATGCATTATTATTTTTAAATCTCTGCTAAATCTGCAGGTATGTTTATTTTTGTATTTTTAATGTTTCTAAAATTTCACTCTTCTATTATTTGAGGTTTGCCAATATTGGTAGAAGTTTGTGAAATTTTTAGAGGTTTCAAAACAACAATTTTGGGTTTTATGGTACCTCTTTATCTTTGTTTTTAATCTTATTTTATTTTATATTTGACTTTATTTTTATCATTCTATTCTAATTGCTTTGAGTTTATTTGCTTGAGCCTTTTTTCTAATTTCTTAAATTAGATACTTAGCTCATTTCCCCCCATCTTATTTTCTAATAATATACTTGAAGGCTATATAATTCATTTTAAAAAAGCAATTTAATTGCATTTCACATTTTGTTATATAGCACTTTTATTATCACTCAGTTTAGAGCACTAAAAATTTTTGCTTATCAATTTATCTTTAATTCATGAATTATTCAGAAGTTTGTTTTTACATGTTAAACACTTGCAGGGATTTGTTTTCACAGATGTAATAGTTTGTCCATGGTTTCAATGTGTCCCCCAACAGGCCATATATTGTGAGCTGGGTTTACAGTGTGATGGTGTTAGGCCATTTGAGAGCTGGAGCCTAGTGAGAAGTACTTAGCTCATTGGCAGTACTGCTCACAGGAAGGATTAAGATAGTTCTTATAAGACCCTGTGTTAGTTCTCATGAAAGAGCTGTTACAGAAGAACAAGTCTAGTGACTCAGCCACTCTGGCTCCCTGTTTACCATGCTGCCATCATTTTGGTGCCTTCCGTCTTGAAGTGATGTAGCCAGGACTCTCACTCAGCATGGGCCTATCTCATTTGAATCTTCTGCCTCCAAAGCTGTGAGACAAATAAACCTTTTTGTGTTTCATCAAAAAGCAGAAAAATGGACTAATACATCTAGAGACCCACATTCTGGCACAGGTACTGTCATTTTCTCCCGCCACACCTACACCTGCCCTCACAAATTGATTCTTGTATATTTTCAAAAAAGCTACAAGCCTTCTCTATACAGAATTCCAGGCAGCCACTGCCAATCAAACGGAGATGAAATGATAACGAAGCTTTTTTTATTTTAAAGAGAAAAAAAAACTAACAAAACAACAACAATGAAGACAAAAACAAAATAACACAAAAACAACAAAAACAATACATGACTTCTAAGCAAAATGATAGGAATTAACAATGATTGCTATGTTACATACTGTTCTCTTCTACGAAGTTGCTCAGTCCATCAGACATAAGAATGTAAGATTGATCAAACAGTCAAAGACCCTAACTAGTAATAAAGAAAAGAACACTGGAAATTATGTAGAGCTTCACCATACAAATGGTAGAAATTCAACAGTCGTTCTTATACTGCATATTGTTGTCTTCAGATCAGTCGTTCTGATTACCAGATACAAGCTTGCCAAATTGGTTAAGAAAACAGAAAATTTTAAGCATTAACTCTTCCTTTCAATAAACCACAGACATTAGCAATACACCTATCCCAGCTATCCTTGTATATACATATAAATTTTGCAAAATGGTTGCACAGATGACCAGATATAGGCATGTAAGACTGATCAAGTAATTGCACATTAACAGTTCCTTTCAATAAACCAACAGATGTTAGAAGTATAATTATCCTAGTTGTCTTGTGTATACATATACATATTTTTTCTCTTCTTTCTTTTTCCTCTCCCCTCCTTTATCCAAGATAGGAAGGAGAAGGAAGCTTTTAAACATCCTTATTTTTTTTTTTGTTTTAAAGAGAATAGTACAGAAAAAAGGACAATAGCAAAATACAAACAACACAAAGCAAGGACATTAAAAATGATACAGGGTTTCAAACCAAATGATAGAGATTAACAGTGGTTGTTATATTACACATTGTTATCCACAACAAAGTTGCTCAGATTACCAGATGCAAGAATAGAAGACTGGTCAAATCATTAAAGGGAATAAGAAAATAATCACTTAAAAGAACATTAGAGACAATACACAGTGTCACTAAGCAGTATTGCAGGAATTCACCAACGGAAGGCCATGAAGAAACATTTGGGCCTACATGTGGAAGCTGGCATCCCATTCCTATGTGTAGGGAAAATCACCCTAACCTAGAAATAGTAAAAACCTAACAGACAATCAAAAAATAGTCTTCCCTAAACCCACTAAAATTTCATTTTAAATCACAGGAATGGTTGATCCATTTAACTCCAAAAGCATTTATTAACCACCTATTAGGTACCTATTAAGCACCACCTATTAGGTACCTATTAAGCACCTATGTTTAAGGCCATGGGCTATAATTAATGAATAAGACAATTGCTACCCTCAAAAAGCTGATAGTCAGCCTGGTCATGTGAACACTGTAACTTCAAATGCATTTCTTCAAGGCAGTCTTTGTGCCCGGCCTTGCATTACGTGCCAAATAATTTTCCCAAAAACTCTGGGAGACAGCTGGTCTTATCTGTACTTCCAGATAATGAAACAAGGCTTAGAGAAATGAAGTAGCTCATCCACAGTTGCCCAGCTAGTTATTAGAGCTGAAATCCAAAGGCATATTGGTTTGACAGCACAGCTGCCTTCCTGTGAAAGATTACAAGGTTTTTTTTATTTATTTATTTATTTATTTATTTATTTATTTATTTATTTATTTTTCTCTCCTATTTTGTCCTCCTGCTCAGCAACCGGAGAGTGGAATGGGAATTGCTGGACAGGTAGGCAGTCGATTCATAGCTTAGCTGCAAAAAGTACTGTGACCGTTAAGCTGCCCTAAGTTACATAATAGTTAAGCTGATTTAAACAATCTTAGTTTGGGGATCTGCTTTTTTCTGTCTTCAGTATGCTTTGGCCAACCAAGCAGAATGCTTATCTAGCAGCTTTATGGCTTTAAAAAAATGCATTGTGTTGTACTGAGTGCTACTCTCTGGGGGCTTGTGTGACAGAGAGTAACAGCCTCCCCAACCTTGTTTCTCTCTAATCCTTGCTGCCCAAAGCAGAGCTGCAGCCAGGAGCCTGGTCTGCACTATAGTTAGGAAGTTAGGGCCTCACACTGTACATATATGTTCATCTTGCCTGAACCCCAACTATATGACAAGTACACACATGATGAAATGATTAATTATTAAAACAAGTGCTATTGTCTTTAATTATTAAAACATCTTTAATTATTAAAACAAGTGCTATTGTCTTCATTTGACCAATACAGGCATGAGACTCAGGAAGCATGCAGCATTTATCCAAGGCCACTCAGCCTTTAACTCATTGAACTGAGATTTAAACCTCATTCTGTTAGGCTGTCTTCTTTAAAAATAAAGATACATGTTCGGGATACCATATGCTATTTCTGTCTCAGCAGATGTAAGGGAAAATAGAGTAGAGACATAATGGTACCCAGTAGGAGCATCGTCATACACTGATGGGTTTGTCCTAGCTTGAAAAAATAATGCTATACAATTGCTTCAATAACTATGGTAAGATTTGGTCTTGGTCTTGCTAGTTAAAACATAGTCCACAGACCAGGAGCATCTGCTTTATCTGTGAATCTGTTGGAAATGCAAATTCTTGGGTTTCTTCTCATACCTATTGTTTTTCAATAAGCACTTCAGGTGATTTGTATGTACACTAAATTTAAAGACGTCTACAAGTCATCAGAAAGTCTATTAAATTAATATTTTCCCACTGACAAACCACTCTTTAATTTTATGTGGGAACAGCCTTGTAGGTATAGGTATGTTTCCTTTTATTTACTTCCTCAAAAATAACAGCCTGGCCCTTGTGAAATCCTACTGTTCTGGATGCTTATTTGCCCCCTACAGTTCATATGTTGAAATCCTAATGCCCAAAATGAGAGAATTAGAAAGTGTGGGCTCTAGGTGTTGTTTTGGTCATGGTGGCAGAGGCCTTAGGAATAACGTTAGTGCACCTATAAAATAGGTCCAAGGGAACACTTTCATTTTGCTACCACAAGAGTCTCCAGCACACAGGAGCAACCTGAGACCCAGGCAGTAATCCCACACGGGACACCAACTCAGCCAGTGCCTGGATTTGAACTCCTCAGCCCACCAGGCCACTGGGACTATGAGAAATACATTAACTTTTGTAAACTTTCTAACTTATGGTATTTTCTGTAAGCAACCAAAATAGATGAGATCAGTTCTGGTTCAAAAGTAAGATGATTGTGATTTGCTAGTTAGACTTATGTTTTTATTTTCTCTTTCCCACCTTCCTTTTATCATCTTCTTAGTTCCTAGGCTTACATGCCTCTTGTCTCTTCCTTCAATCTATACCTAAAATGATGCTTTTAAAACCCAAATGTAAGCATGGCAATTCCCTATTTAAAAATCATTCGTGACTCCCTCCTGTTTGGATGGTAAAGCCTCAACTTCTCTGGCTTCCCTGTTCCCCAAAGTCTAGTACCAATGTATCTTTTCAGACTCATTTACCCTTCACTTTCCACTGTAAATGTGATATTTGAGCTCCCTTATTCTCCACGGGTTCCAGGATACTGCATATCCTTTGAATGGCAATATTTCCCATTTTATTCCTTGCTGCTATAGTCCATTTTCTCATTGTTAACAACTGAGCATCTTTGATTGGATTAAGTTATAAAGAAAATAGGTCTATTTTGGCTAGGAGCTTGAAGGCTGAAGCGCTGCCTCTGGTGGTTGTCTGCTTGCTGGCAGTCTCAAGGTGTTGCAGGATGGCCCAAGATTTCCCCAGCTAGTGTGAGTTCTTAGCTGCACATAGATAGAAATCATATGCGGGCCACCAGAGTGAAAATAAATGTTTATCTTAGAAAAGAAACACAGACACAGACAATGGAGGTGGCTACTCCACATACAGAGCAGCAGTGGACAAGATACATGTCATCATTATGGGGTCTCATTTGGGTTTTCTGAACATCCTACTACCTTATCTCGGGATTAGATTGGCTTGCTCTTTTGACTAACCATTTTCTTTTCACTCTTATTACCCAAAAGTGCAAATGCCTGCTTCTTTTCTATCAGGTGGCTACTGTAAAGTCCTGGCGGCTCCCTGCCAAAATAATTCACCTGGATTCTGGAGTGACATCATTTGGGTTTGAATCCATTTGTGTAGTTTGTTCATTGTGTGCCCTTTAGCAAGTGACTTTTCACTTCCTTTAAAGTTCTGTTAGCTCTCTGATTTAATGGAAGAGATAAAGTGGATATATATACTTCTTCTGGTCTTTCTCTTTTCTTATAAAACCATTGGGAGTCAATACTGAGGCTCCACCATAACAAACCTATCAAATTTAATCACCTCTCAAAGACCCCATCTGTGAACATCACAACCAGACTAAGTTTCACACTCTTAATGCCTCACAATGAGGATTAAATTTAAACACACAAAGCTGTAGGAAACACTCAAACCATGTCCAACTACAGCACTTTCTCTTGCCTGGAATTATGCTTCTGCTCCTCTGCTATGTCTCAACAACCTGCCTGAAAATGAGAGAAGACTCCCTTGTCCATCTGGAGGGAGCAGTTGCTCTTTGCCACAACATCTCATCTATCACAAAAGTGGCTCTCAAACTTTCGTGAGCAGCAGGATGATCAGGAGGGCTTGTTGAAACACACAGCACTAGACCTCAGCCCAGGGCTTCTGATCAGGACGTCTGAGCTGGAGTCCAAGCAAGTGTATTTCTAACAAGGTTCAAGTTGACCCTAATGCTGCTGCCTGGGTGCCACGCTTTGAAACCCCTTATACTATAGAAGCATTAACTACACTGTGTGATGATTAACAACTTTCCAAGTCTGCCTCTAAAACAAGACTCTGAATTCCTGAAGAGACACAGCTGTTCCTGTCTCTCACAGCTGTTCCCACTCAGAAACTGAATGAGAGCATTCACCGGCACAGCACAGTGCATCTGACACAGTCCTGGCTGGAATTTTGACTCTCCCACTTAGGACCAAAATATCTCTTCACACAAAAAGAAACTCTATATTAGAAGACTATTGTGAGGGCTAGAAGAGAAATAGCATTAAACCCCTCACACAGAATAAATAATTGATCAATCTTATGCCAGAAAGGAAGAGAAGAAGGAAGGCAAGTAGAGAAGAAAGAAAGAAAAAGAAACACAAATTGCCTAATGCTTGGCGTCCTGGGTTGTCAGTTCAGTACATAGGCAGCATTTGATAAGGACATTCTACTCCCAGGCAAAGCCCAAGTGGAATTTTACAAGTAGAGCCCAGAGCAGCTGCATGGTTTGGAAACGCTCAGGCCCTCTAAGCTTATAATCTCAAAGGTTGCAGAGAGTGTTTCCAACTTGGTGAATAACAGAACATAAAGATACTCCTGATAGAACTACTTGGCTAGAGAATATTTTCTAGGGGGAATTAGCAATGCCAGTTACAAGTTGGGTTTCAGAAATAACTGAAGTTGGCAAATGCTGAATGCAGAAACCAACACTTATATGAGACTCAGAAGTAGCTGGTGGTTGTGGCTGGAGCTTGGAATATTCAGGAACACACCAGGGACAAAAAAGAAAAAGCTGAACAGGGAACCTGTGTGCAGACTGAATAAATATGAGATGTCCTGACTGCTATTCTTCTACCCCACGCCCAAGGCAGATTTTACAGATTGATTCTGGCATTCCTTCTGGCCCATCATGGACTCCGCTTCAAAATCTTGTCAGCAGAGTCCACCAGTGGTTACTGTCAGACCATAAAGTTGGCACACTGAAAACCACAAAACTGCGTGGCACTTGGGATAAGTCTGGAGCAGCATTGTCAAACAGATCCATACAGGATGATGAAAATGTTGAGTGATGTCAGTTGTTTGGTGCAGGAGCCAGTTACCATGTGTGTCTACTGAGCACTTGAAATTCAGCTAGTGTAATTGAGGAGTGGAATACTTAGTTTTATTCTATTTTAATCAATTAAAATTAAATTTAAATAGCATTGCTATAGTTTGCATTTAAAAACTCACCCCAAAGTCTATGCATGAAGGGCTTTGTCCAGAGGAAGGAGAAATTGAGGGGGTGCTATGTTACTGGAGCAATGTCCTTGAAGGGAACTGTAGGACCCTGGTGCCTTCCATTGTCTTTTTTACTTCCTGGATATGGGGTTAGTGTTTTTGTTCCAACACATTTCTCCCATGATACGCTGCCTCTCCAGAGCCCTCAAAACAATGGGGCCAAGAATAATGAACTGGAACCCTCAAAAATGTGAGGCAAAAACAAGCCAGTTCTCTTTTTCAACTGATTGTCTTAAGTATTTGTAACAGTGATGAAAGTTAACACAAGACTTTTCTTTTTTCTATCTTAGGAGAAAAAAAATAAAATAATAATGAAGACAAAAACAAAACACAAAAACAATACAAAAATGATACAGGATTTCAAAACAAGATGATAGGAATTAACAGTAGCTGTTGTATTACACACTTTATCTTCAACGAAGTTGCTCAGATTACCAGATGTAAGAATGCAAGATTGATCAAACAATTAAAGACAATAACAAGTAATGAAAAAGCATTAGAAACAATACAGAGCTTCATTAAACAAAATGGTAGGAATTCAACAATGGTTATATTGCTTATTGTTGTCTTCAAATCAGTTGTTCCAATTACCAGATATAAGTGTGCAAATTTGGTTAAGAAAAAAATTTAAGTATTAACTGTTCCTTTCAATAAGCCAATAGACATCAACAATATACTTATCCCAGTGATCCTATATACATATATTTTTCCATTTTTATTTTAAAGAGAAAAGAACAAAAACCAAATAACAAAAACAAAGACAACATTTAAAAAATAAAAATGATACAGAATTTCAAAACAAGGCTTTTCTTTTGGCACATGAATGCTAGACATATTTTTGTTGAAAAAACTATCCTTTCCTCATTGATGTACCTGTGTGATTTTCATCTGTGTGATTTTCTATTCTTGACCTGCTCTGATGGCTGTCATTTAAAACCACTATAATTTTCCATGTCTTAACCTGGCTATTTATATCTAAACTGATTAAAGTTAAGTAACATTAAGAATTCAGTCCCTGAGTTGCACTAGCCGTGCTGCATGCACACTACCATCATCGCGTGGTTAGACCATCTTTCCTAGGGCCTATCAGAGCCTAGAGAAGATACCCATTATCACAGAAAGTGCTACTGAGTGTCACTGATCTAGATCTATTACTCATTCTTTTGTGCCCACACAGACTTCAAGGAATGAGAGAATAGAAGGCAGGGAGCAGAGAATAAGTCCTTGCACCCAGGATCTGCAAGACCTGACTACATATCAGAAGGCTGCAGAGCAGAGGTCAAGGTGCTGAAGGAAGGAAACTTCCATGACTGTATGCCTACTGTCTGTTCTCTTGGGTGAACCATCATGCTCCTCTGTGAGCTAAGAATCACTCCCTCATGGGACAGAAAAAAAACTAAGGCTCAAAGAAATTAAGTAATTTGGCCAAGTTGTCATGGTGGAATAAGAATCAGTTCTAGATCCTACACCTATAGTCACCATTTTGTTCTGCCACAGAGTCCAGGGGAGTGCCCTTGCAAAAATTAACGTAAGTAGGAGTGCTTACAGTACCCAATGCCAATTTGGTCTACCCTTAAATTATTTAAACTACTAATGAGTCTTTTTAAGGTGCACCTGTGGCCTGTTTCTGCCAAACTAGCAATGAATTTTTATTTTTATTGTGTTCTATAAGTTCAAAATATGAAGGACAGTGTATAAGAGTTAAAAAGTGAGAAAGAGAATGAAAGAAAGTGGACTCTGAAGATAAGTGGTTATACAGTATTTCAAGGCAAAGAGTACACTATGGAATTTCTATTTGCATAATAAAATAATCATGTATTAATTTTCTACTGCTTTTATAATAAATTACCAGGAATTTAGTGACTTAAAGCAATGCTATTCTTCTCCTAGGGTTCTGGAGATCAGAAGTTCTAAACTCAAGGGTTAACAGAGCTGCATTTGTTCCAGAGGCTGTAGGGCAAAATCCGTTTCCTTCTCTTTTACAGCTCTCTCCCTGCTTTGGCTCATGGCTCCATCCTCCTTGAAAACTATCTGTATAGGATCTTCCAGTCTTTCTCTCTGCTTCAACAGTCAGGTCACCTGCTCTGGTTCTCACTCTCCTGCTTCTGACCTGTAAGGACCCTTGTACTCACATTGGCCCACCTGGATAATCCAAGAGACTCTTCCCATCTGTAGACCCTTAACTTAACCAGACCTACAAAATTCCTTGCAGCACAAGTATAATACTATGAAATAGATTTGGTCTTTGTCCTTGGCTCCTGTCAGACAGCACTAATATCTTTGGAATTTCCTAAGTGATAAGAATGTCCTTTATTATTCATAACGAACTTCTTTGAATCACATTCCACTTTTTGTTCATAATACAACCGAAGATGGAATTTCTAGATAGCCTCAGGATGGGGACCATCATCAGAAAGACCACATAGTTAGAAGACTAGAGGGTTGGAATTTCAACCCTACTGTCAGCCTACTCAGGAGGCCCAAGAATGATTTTCACAGGTGAGGTACCAAGGTTAAAGAACACACGTGTGGAAAACATCAGCAACAATATCAGGTAGCATGGAGCAGAGCAGAGAGCACAAGACTACAAGAATAAGAGCCAAGAGAAAGAGCAAGATCCACCTGAGTCTTTATTGTATAATTCTTATACAGGTTGTGACTTCATATTTACATTCTTACATAGTGCCTTAACCAGCGCATGAGTGTTTATGTGTGCTATGTCATGATTACACAACTGCATCCCACTGTCCACTTGTGGGGTCATGTCCTCAAGTGTCCTTAGATGCTCCTGAGTTTTAAAGCAATCTGAATGGTTCCCCACACCTACCATCAACCTCTGCAAAGGGGAGGTGAGTTGAAAATTAAACTCTCAAGTCATTTATATAAAATTTCTTTTTATTTTTTTGTCTTTGTGAGACAGGGTCTCACTATGTAGTTCAGGCTGGCCTTGAGCTCACTTTGTAGCCCAGGCTGTTCTTGAACTTGCAACGATCCTCCTGCCTCACACTCCCAAGTACTTGGATTATAGCTGTGAGCTACCACACCTATTCTGTACAATATTTCTTGAACAGTAAGCTGTGAATGGCTTCTAGGTCACTGACCACGTGGAAGTGCAGTAAGGGTGGCACACTTAGACAGGGGAGTGGGTGCCAGGCACCACTGTACCTGCTCCTTGCTCTGTCATCTCTTCTTCAGGCTGCTCAGATCTATCCTTTGCAAAATGCCGTATAATAAACTGATAAACATAAGAAAAATGAGTCTTGATCCTTCCTAGGTAGTTATTACCCAAACAGGGAAGGGCACATGGGAATCTCAGTTTGTAACCAATATCTTATAAATTTAGGGGACAGCTTATTACTTGAGGCATGTGTTTGAAGTTGGAATGGTCTTATGCCACTGAGCTTTCAACCTGTGGCTTGTCACACTGTCTCCAGGTAGATAATGTCAAACTGACTGAATTACAGGACACCCAGTTAGTGTCCCTGGAGAAGCGCTTAGTGGGGAAACTCCACTCATCTGGGTATGGACGTGTTCTATGTTACATGTGACAGAAAAAAACCCAAAGGCTTGTTTTTCTTTCTTTTCTTTCTTTCTTCCCCCCCATTTTTTTGCTTCAGATCATATAAAGTAACATAGTAACGTGTTTTGGGGAGTGGAGCATGAACATTTGGAGATAGGAAGCTTTATTTAGCTACTATACATAATCACAAAATGGCTACCTCTTTATCTAGTTCTGCCTCTGCTGAGAATACTGGACCAGGTGCTTTAATTACACCATTTCTAGTCCACTCAGCCACCCCACAAGGCAGGTATTAGAGAAAAGTCACCCACTGTCACATATCTGGTAGGTTGTATAGCAAGGATTCAATCCTGGTGCCTCCTGGCAAAGTCTACCTGATGTTTTTTTAACCAGAGTGTTATTGTGGAGAATTCCCTAAGTGCAGAGAACTAGGCTGGCAAGACTCCTGAAACCCAGAGATCTTTGAAATAAAAGAATTCAATGAGCCATTACAGACATTTCCAAAAAGACCAGGTCCTGGCCCAAATTGTTTAGCCATCAGCATCAAATCTAGATAGCACTTGGAAAAATGTCTGTTGGACCTATGACTCAACAGCATTTTATAGAAAAATTTGGGAAAAGAAAGCAAAAAGTGATTATACTGAACCTACATGGGTTATAGATAAGGGTGGCAGGACCATATGAAGTGGGAGCATTCTGAGACAGGAGGAGAGTCAGCACTTTTTGCCTCTGGATTGTCTGCAGTTAGCGGTTCACCGCTGAGCATGCAGTGATGGTGTCAGGGTTGGGTCAAGGTTCCAAACATACATTCAGAAACATGGAACAAGCTTTAATGATTTCAGTGCACAAGCATTAACCGATTAACTTCTCTTATCTCTTTCCCTCTCCAGCCTGTGTTCTCATAATTAAATTTTGGATATCTCAAACATTTTAAAATTATTTTGTTTGTATTGTCACCTCTTTTCAACCTGACACATGGGTACAATTTTCTCCTGCTATATGTGGGGGGTTGGTTTCAGGACTCTCCCTTCCATGGATGCCAAAATCTGTAATAGAGGCTCAAATCTTATGTAAAATAATGTACTATTTCAGTCGGAAAAATACACAGCCTCCTGTTTACTTTCAGTTATCTCCAAAAGTTTCATAAAACCTAATAAAATGCAAATGCTACTTAAATAATTATACTGTATTGTTTTGGAAATAATGACAAGAAAAGGGGTTTATACATGTTCAGTACAAATTTTTATTTTATTTTTTTACTTTTTGGTACCGAGAATCAAACTCATGACCTCAGGCTTGCAGGGCAAGTGCTCATGCCACTGAGCTAGATCCCAGGCCCCATTTCTTCTTTTTTTAATTTTTTTAAACATTTATTTTTTTATTTTTTAATTTTTTTTTTGGTACCAGGAATCAAACTCAGGACTTTGTTCCTGCCAGGCAGGCACTTGTGCTGCTGAGCTACATCTCCAGCAGTACAAATTTTTAAAAATATTTTTCATCCACAGTTGGTTGAGCCTGTGGATGTGGAACTTGTGGATATCGAGGGTCAACTGTACTTCTGTCCTCAGTTTAGGATCAGGAAACTGACCTTAGCTCACGAAGTTCATCAAGATCAGAGAATTCATAGATGTCAGAACATGATGACCCTTAAGGTCCCTGCTTTCCCCTGGTTGCTGGCACAGCCAGGGGTGACCTCAGTTGGCCCCAGGACACATGGTGTGCCAAGGCTCAGTTGCCAACACTTCTGTCTCAGCAAATCTGCAGGTGCCAAAGCACCAGGCTTTCCCAAGCCTTGCCACCAGCATGTATTTATCAGCTGGTGGGACTTTATATTGTACTTGCTAAATTGGATTTCTTTAGAAAAGGCTAGGGCAGCAGATAAAAGCAGATTTTATGGCCCTCCAATCAGAGGAAGCTGAATTTCATTTGAGCAGGTGAGACTGGATGTCTTTCAGCTTTCTCTTTTAAAACCTGGGGGAAGCACTTAGATGTTGAGGCCAATTCATCAGGCTTTAGGAGGCTTTTTTATTAGTCACTTACAGCAAACATTTTCTCCTTTACAGATGGTTACCTATTGCAACAAAAATCCCTGTTCTAGGCACCAGGCCAAGCTGAGACTTCGGAAGCGAAAGGGAGGCAACTGGCAGCATCTTAGTCCAAGTTAGGAGTGAGAGATCTCACCAAGGTGCCAGGGCAAAGCGGAAGGGAAAAGGAGACTTTCCCACAGTGGTGGAACTGTTTCACATCCTTATGCAAAAAAAAAAATGAACATCAATACTTAGTTCACACCATATAAAAAAACCAGCTGAAAATTGGTCACAGGTTTCAATGTAAATCGTAAAAATAGTAAAACATGCAGAAGAACATTTTGTGATCTTGACCTACACAAAAAGTTTTGATGATAAGATATAAAACTTCAAGCCATAAAAGAAGCAAATTGCCAACATGGATTTCATTAAAATTAAAAACTTTTGCTCTTCAAAAAACTCCATTCAGGTTGGAAGCTTAGCTCAGTGGGAGAACGTATGCTTACCGTGTACGAGGCCCTGGATTCAATCCTCAGCACCAAAGGGAGAAACAAGTGAAAGTTAAACCTCGTTAGTTATAGAAAATGTAAAATATATATGTGGTAAAGGACTTGTATCCAGAATACATAAAGAATTTTACAACTCAATTATTAGAAATAAGTACCACTTAAAAATAGAAAAGACATTTAAGGGATATGTATAGTAAAGACATATATGGAAAATAAGTGCATAAAATCCTTAAATTCAGTAATCACTGCATAAATGCAAGCTAAAACTGCAATGAGCTACCTCCATACACTTGTTAAAATGGCAAAACAATAACCATTAATGCCAAGGGCTGTAGAGGATGTGGAGCTGGAAGTCTTACACAGTGCTGGCAGGAATGCAGAATAGCACTGCCAGCCACTTTAGAAGAAAAGTTTGGCAATTTCTTACATGCTATAGTTCTATATACACCCACTATATAATCCTATTGTAGAAGTTCACAAGGAGAAATAAAAATACACATCCACTAAAACTCTGGATGCAAATGTTTATAGCAACTTTATTCATAATTACCCCAAATTCAAAACAACCTAAATATTCCTCAACTAATGAAGAGGTAAATTGTTGTACCCATACAATGGAATGCTGCTCAGCAGTACAAAGGCACCAACTACTGATACACACAGAAACAGGAGGATCCTCAAAAATGCCATGGTCGTTGAAAAAAAACTAAGCAGAAATGGCTACATACTACATGATTTTGCTTATATGATAATCTGGGGGAAAAAAAATAGACAAATGATAGGGAAAGAAATCATGAGTGGCCTGGGAGAAGAAGCAGGTTGGAAAAATTATTGACCATGAAGGGGCACGAGGGAACATTCTAGGGCAGTGAAAATATTCTGTGTCTGAATTCTGACCATGGATACATGACTCTAAAATTTGTCAAAATGCATTGAATGGAACACTTAAGAAGGATAAATTTTACTCTTTGTAAAGTATCAGTGAAGCTGACTTTGAATGAAAAGAATGAGAGAATTCACATTCTGTTCTTTTCTCCTTTCAATAATAATATACAAAAGTAATATTGGAGGTGAAAATAACCATGTCAGCACAATTATTCCAATTGTGGAAATGTATACTGTAGCATATACATTTAGTACCGTGCATCACAGGCCTGTATTCGCCAGAGCACAAAGCTTGTGAAATTGAATAATCTTCCCTTTACATTCTGTTTCTATCACAGAACAAAACAAACACCAAAAAGTGGACTTTCATTTTCCAAAACATTCTTTTTCTAGAAAAAAAAGGATAATATTTTATTTCTTTATATTCAGTCTCAATCCACAGAGGAATAGAGGCGGCTTACAAGAGTGCTTTCAATAAAGCAAAGACTATAAATAAAAAGTAAGGGTCAAAGAAAACATGTATCCAAAAAGAAAGTCAGGAAGGAGGAGCAGAGATGTGGGCGGCACATAATGAGCTCCCACCCGTCAATCAGCAGCTGTCAGGTTCCCGAGGGCCGAAGGATGAGGCAGGATGCAAAAGTTACTGGGTCTCATAACTGACGTAGCACAAAGCCAGAAATCCTCTCTGTCCTTCAGGGAACAAAATGACAATGAACGCAAGATAAATCATCGAAGACCTTTCAGTTCTTTCTCCCATTTCTAACTAGCCTTTGTCTGAGAGAGTTAACTGGAAAAGCAGAAGGGAACACCATCTCAACCTTTCCCACCTCTGCTGTCCTATATGTCACCCCGCTGCTGTCCAGATGCATCTTTCTCTGTGGCCAGAATGTTTATAGGAAAGAAGCACTGAGGACTGCAGAAAGGGGCTTGGGTGAAAAGCCAGACTAGGTTCTGGTTTTTAGTTGTAGCTCAGACACTGACCGCTTGTCACATGGCTGTGAAGATGGTTAGATTTTGTTCCTCAGTTGCTTCATCTGCAAAACAGGTACTCTTGTTACAGTCTAGTTTTGATGTTATAACAGAATCCCCAAGACTGGATCATTTATTAAGAAGATGTAGTTATTGCTTGCAGTTCTGGAGGCTGGGAAGGCCAATGTTGAAGGGCCAGAGCCTTCTTGCTGCATCACCATGCAGCATAGCAGAGGCAGAAGGGCCCAAGAACACGTAGGAGACAAAGCAAGAGAGGGCCAACCTCACTTTTACAATGAGCCCACTTCCTTGATAATTACCCCACTCCTTTGATAATAACATTAGTTCACCTACCAGAGGTGAACCCTCATAACCTGTATACCTCTTATAGAGACACACCTCTCAGCACTGTTGCACTGGGGTTAAATGTTCAACACACAAAGTTTAGGGGACACATTCAGATCATAGCATTGTCTATTGTAGATGCATCTGGATTGTTGTAAGAATTTATTACCAGATGTGATGTACTCTGAGCATACTGGTGAAAAATGAGGGAGTGAGCCAAAGAATGAGGACTCCTTCCAAGAAGAAGCACAGTGCAGACTGGTCTTGAGCTTCCCATACTCCTGGCAAAATAAGCTACTATATATGGTTCAAGAGATGAAGAATACCCTTTGTTTTGTTTTGTTTTCTGGTCCCGGGAATTGAACTCATGACCTCGCACTTGCCAGGCAGGCACTGTGCTGCTGAGCTAAATCCCCAGCCCCGTGAGATGAAGAATACCCTTAATGCAAGGACCTGGCCAGTGTCCTGAAACATCTGTCCATAGGCATAGTCCTGCGCCTTAAGGCTGAAACACTCTGCCTTTGATCCAGACTTATCTTTGAGACTAGGAGAATATAGAGTTGGGGGGCAAGTGGCCTCTTTTAGACCTCACAGGTACCATGAACATTTTTCTTATAACTATAAAGGTTTCAGAAACAAGCTCTTCACTGGCTGCCTTGAGTAGAAACATTTCACTTAATGATGCCCCTACAACCTCCTCCTCTAGATATTGCTCTGATGAAATGCTCTGCAGACAGCATCTTCATATAATGTACCCAGCTTCTTTGAGAGTCTTTCATTAGTGGATGGCCGACCAAACATACAAGAGATCATAGGGCGACAATAATGGGTATTATAACAGGTGCAACTGTAACCGCCCAAAAGGTATTAAAGTCCTAACCCCAGGTTCTGTGAGTATCATTTTATTTTGAAATAGGTCTTTTCAGACGACCAAAATAAGATGAGGTCATTAAAGCTGGCTCTAGTATAGCATGGCTGTGTTCTAACAAAATGGAAAAATTTCGATGCAGAAGAAGATATGCCTAAAGGGACAAATATGTGAAAATTCTCTGAAAACAACAGAAATGAGGGGAGAAACAGAACAGATTCTCCCTCACAGTCCTCAGAAGAAATCCGCCCTGTCAATACTATGGACTACCAGTCTCCAGAACTGTGAAGCAGTGCACTTCTGTTTTGGGGAACACTTCATTTATAGTACTTTTTTTATGACTGAACAAGTAGACCAAAGCAGCTTCTCAAAGCCAAGCCCATGGGTAAGTTTTCTTTGGAGTAAGTGGAGAAAACAAAAAACATTGTACAGAATTCTTTATAATTCTACACTTGTCCTACTATGTAGTAGATTTATTGTTTTCACTTAGCAAAAGAAAAATTTTCTTTTTTATATTACTCCAAGAAATCTAGAAGGATAGATAGCACTGGAATAATTCCTCACCAGAGGGGCCCATCTAACTATTTCAGTGACTATAGATTAGCAGTAGAATAATGTGGGATGTACAAAGGACATACAGCCACTTAGAATGCAATCTCTGGATAGCCAGGACCAAGAAGGGACTTTCTTTGTCCTCATAACATTTATCACAGATTGCTGAGTGTACAGACGTTATTATTTTTTTGTTTTTGTTTTTGTTTTTTTTGTTGTTTTTCTCCGGTACCGGGAACCGAACTCACGACCTTGCACTTGCCAGGCAGGCGCTTTTGCCGCTGAGCTAAATCCCCAGTCCCTGTACAGATGTTATTGATGGACTGACATGTTAGCAAGCTAGAACGTGAGTTTTGAACCAAAGGGAAGCTTGAAATTGTGAGACAGAGCCAAGAATGTCAGTGATGGGTCAGATGCCCACTGGGAATGCTACTACTCCCCCGATGGATTCATGTTGGACCTTGTGAATCTATTATTGCTATGGCTATGATTTGGGTGTGGTTTTTCACCCAAAGACTGATGTGCTGGAAGCTTGGTTTCCATTATGGTGGTAGTGAGATGCTTTGGAACCTTTAAGACATGGGGCCTATTAGAAGGCAATTACTGGAGGCCCTGCATATAAGAGGGATTAATAAGGTTCTTGTAGAACTGCAGATAGTTCTGTAAGAGCAAGCTGAGATAAAAACAGCAAGCTCAGCCCTTCAATCTCTCTGGGTCCATGTCTTTTCAAACTATCCCTGTCTGTCTCATACATTCTCACCATGATGCCATCTGCCAGGTTGTGATGAAGGCTGGGAGCCCTCCCTAGAGGAGGTCAGCTGGGGCCACCCAATCTTGGACTTTTAACATTCAAAACTAGAGATGATCTCTTCTTTATAAATTGACTAGCTTCATGTATTTTGTTATGACAGCAGGAAATGAACTAACTCAGCCATATTTCTCAAAGCTTTTCTCAGTACAGGATTCCAAGAAACCACTATGTACTGAACTTGGCACACGAGGTATATCCAATCTCTTCTCTAATTCCCAAGCAACAAATATTCGTTGAAACTCTCCCAGCCTAGAAAGTGTCCTGGAGTCGCAGCATTCACTCTTCCAAATGGAATTTCTGGCTTCCTCTCACACACTAGACTGTTATATATATAAAAAAAAAACACCACAAACCTTTCGATGCCTCACTCTGATTCATGGTAATGCAAAGCATTTTCCCTTCAGTACTGAAAAGCATTTGTCCCTTTAGCCACTTGCCCTGAGGGGGATTGTAGCTGCCTCTACTACTCAGGTCCTGGGATTGGAGTCCAAACATCTCCTTAATCTTGGGTGATATATACTCTGGCATAACTACAGAGTGTACGGCACATAATCATGCACCAGTATTCAGTCTGCTTGCTCCCTCTGATACTTTCATGGTATTCTGAAGACTGAATTCCTGAAGCTAAATTGAGGAAACACTACCTGCCTAAACCACCACAAACATACACTAATTCTCATTCTGATTAGACCTGGTTATTCATTTTATATCACTGGTATAAAAACTATGCGAGAGGTATTCTCTCCATTCTGGAGGTCAAAAGTCCAAAATCAGTTTGAATGGGCTGAAATCAAGATGTCACCAGCGGTGCACTCCCCATGAAAGTTCTAAGGGAGAACCCATTCCTTACCTCTTTCAACTAGTAGTGGTTGCTGTCATTTCACGACTTGTGGCTCCGTCACTCTACCTTCCAAGCCAGTATCTTTCAGTCTTTTTCTGCTTTATGGTCACATCACCTTTTCTCTTCTGTCTCGATGTCTTTTTCTTTGTACTGGGAATTGAACTCAGGACCTTGTGCTTGCCAGGCAGGTGCTTGTGCTGCTGAACTATATCCCTGGCCCTCTCTTCTGTCTTAAATCCTCTCTGTTTGTGTCTTACAAACACACATGCAATTACATATAGAACCCATTTGAGTAACACAAGATAATCTCTCCACCTCAAGATCTTCAACTTTATCACATCTTTTGCATATAAAGCAGTAATCACTTTGCCATTGCTATGGTTTGAGCGTGTTCCCTCTTATGATTTGGATCTTAAATATCCCCCAAAGGTCTTGTGTTGAAGTCATAGTTGTCAGAGTTGGGAAGTGCTAGAAATTTTGGAAGGTGGGATCTAGTGGAAGTGAGGTCACTGGGGGCATGTCCTTAATTTTCAATGGGCCACTGATAAGAGACTGAGCTCAAACACCCAGTAGGTGTTTAGCTTGTGAGGGATCCACCCTCATGAATGGATTAATGCCCATTTGAAAGGGCTGGCAGCTGCAAGCTTGATTTCTTCCTTTCTTGTATGCTTTCTCACTCTACCAGCTTCTACTATGAGATGACACAGCAAGAAGGCCCTCACCAAGTGTCAGTCCTTCATTCTTAGGTTTCCCAGAACTGTATGAAATAAACATCAGTTCCTTGTAATTAGTCCCGATATTCCTTTATGGCAAAACAGAATGAACCAAGCAGCCACATAAGGTAATCTCTGCAGCTTCTAAAGATCAAGACTTGAGGTTTTTCTTTTGATAAGATGCAGTTTTAAATCTACTGCACCCAGCTTTAACTCTCAACTTCACCCTGGTCATTCCCCTTATGGTCCAGACAGCTAATGTGTTGCTTTTGAATCCATATGGGGGTTCATGGGAGCTCATGCCCAACTTTGGGAAAGGCATCGGAGGGGGAGTCATTGATGAGGCTTCATGTTCAAAAGGAACAAAATCAAGGTTTTAGACTTGCCTGGAAGTTGGAATGGGAACAATGCTTAGCCCAAACTTCAATATTCATGGTCTAGAGAGAGAAGCTCAACTTTGCAGTTTTCCATGGATCCATGCAAGACACTACTGCAGCACCCAGGACCGTAGAAACAGCATTTCCCACAGCGCAATGACAATTCCTGTTTTCTATAAAATTCCCTTCCCCTGGAGCAGATGAAATTCTTAGTCTATTCAAAGTTTATTCCCTCTCCTCATCTTCTCAAGGGAACTCATACGTTTGTCACAGGAACCCCAATCCCTATAATCTTGGGCTTTGTAGGGAGGGTGCACCAACCACACAAGCTACAGAGACTAAGTTCTGCTTATTCTGCACCATCAAGGTGGGCCCGGTCCTGGTGAGAAGCACTGCATCATATAATGAGCACACTGCAGCCAATGTGAAAACAAAGCTCATTTCTAAAGACAGCAGAAGGCACAATGGGAAACTGTGGGTTTTTAATATGGTAACTGAACTCCTAGAGCCTGTGCACTTTCAGTGTTCTCACTATGTGAGATAATAAATACCTTTATTATTGAAGACAATTTGAATTGGAGCCAAAAGTATCCTAAGTGAGTCTTAGTCACTTTTCTCATTGCTGAGTCCAATACCTGGCAGCAGCAACTGAAAGGAAAAAAGGTTTATTTTGGCTCATGTGTCCGTCCATAGTCAGCTGGCTCCAAGAGAAAGTGAGATGGTGGAGGGGCATAACAGAGGAAAGTCTGCTCACAGCGTGGCAGACAGGAAGCAGAGAGCATGAAGGGAGTAGCTGAGAAGGGAGATAAACTCCTCCAAGCCACACCTCCCATGACCCACCTCTTCTGACCTGGCACCATCCCCTAATAGCAAGTCAGCTACAAGCCCCTATAATCCAATTACCTTCCAAAAGCCCTGCCTGGGAGCACATGAGGCTCTTGGGGGACATCTAGATAAAAACCTATCAGTCACTTCCTCTTCATGGACGTGAAATTGCTTAGACAAGCTCACTTTTTTCTTCTGGCTAAAGAAAAAGGAGACTTTTCAATATTGTACAAAGAACCTTGTATTCCTTTTTGGATCAGGACCTACTTTTCTGTAACAGGTTGGAGAAAAATGAATTTACCCAAGTCCTCTTTGAACATGACAATCATGTTCGTGTTTAAAGTCACAGCAGAGAAGATGAAGCATTTAAGCTGGAACAGATTTATTTTAATATAACAGATATGATTTGTTCCTTGGAGGTTATGGAATTGTGGGTTTAGGTGACAAAGCGAGGGAAAGAAGAAGCCAGGAGATGGCAGAAAGCTGGAGACAGCACTGTGTCATCACTTCCTTTGGATGTTCTCTCCCTACTCTAGTGCAATTTTTATAAATCACAAAACTCCCTACTCTAGTGCAATTTTTATAAATCACAAAACTGGATCACTTATAGGATCAGTAACAGAGCTGATTTTGGTGTCTAGAGAGCTACAGGGTGAAATAAATATCACATTAGGGAGCAGGAGTATGAGAATGTAACGGCTACTTTTGGTTTCACCTAAATCAAGAAGAGACTACTGGTTCTCACTAGAATTCTGTGTGACAGCCTGAGCACCAGGGAGCTCTCTATTACATCTGAGGTATGATTAGTTACGCTACCATCTTAGCACTTAGCACTGGGTATCACACTGCTCTTATATGCCCTGACTTCTCCCATCCCTTGGACCCCCTAGTCTGTCCTTGAACTTCAATTTGAAAAACATCACTATTTATTTCTCTGCCCTGCTCTGTAGCCAATGCAAGTCATGTTCACCAGTCTGTTTTGGAAAAGATAGCTTTGAATACACACATCCTTGAGATACAGTTTTGTCTTTCCCATTTTGTTTGTTGATCTTTCTTTTATGCCTCCCTGGCATTGTAATCCCAGACTTTTCAGCATTTGGAAGATTTGAATATAGCTTTTCCTAAAGAAATGGCTTCCTAGCAGAATTTCCCAACATGGGCACTTAGATCTGCCATTTACATAAGTAAGCAGTCATTTGTACAGATGAAATGAGCAGTTACATATGTGCAGATAGACCCTAATAGGTACCGTATGTTTCAATTACCCATTTTCCCAGCCCCCTGGACTGATTGGTTATTAATGCAACAGATGGAGCAATTTAGCAACCTCCCCAAATGCCACCCTTCCTCTCCTCTTTCCAGATCCACCCGCTTCTCCTGGAATCCTCTACTTTCTTGTCATTGCAAAATGAATGCCACTGAGCAGTATCCAACACATGCCCTTAGTTCTGCTGACAGTTAAATTGCATTTCTTAACAAGAGTGCCACTTGGGAAATCCAACGGGCCTTCGTTGTGAAACAGACTCTCAAGTGGCAAGAGCTGGGTTTCTAAATTGTATCCTCTGTAAAAGCCAGGCTGTTAGGAGTTTTGTCAGTTGGAAAACGTCAAAGTGTTTGAAGTCCAGAGAGACCTGATGTTTGCTAAAATGTCCCAGAGTTCTGATGAGGTCCTGGTGTTCTTTTGTAAGCCATCATGGAAAGATTGGTAATGTTCAGTTGTGTACTCCCCATGTACCATTACAGAAACTCTGAAATCCTCAGAAGTGGAAGCAAACAAGAAATCATCCTGGCCAACAGATTTCAAATTCATTACTTTGGACTCTGAGAATGCATGGAGGCTCTCATGGGGTGGGAGTCTGAGTGGGCTGGGATCCTGCCATTTACAACTCTGCCTTGACCAGACCTGTTTGTTTTTCACTTTCCAGACATTATTATTTATTGAGATTATTCTAGGAATAAGATTCCATAGCCAAAGTAAATTGAAGAGGCACTTTCGCTTTTGATCTAGTACTGCAAAATCTTTTAAGTACTTGCAGTGATGGAGGGAAGGGAGGTGGTGGAACAAAACCTATTTTTAGCTATTTCACAAAGCTTAATAGCGTCTCTCCTTTACTAAATGCTCTCCAAAATGTCAAGCTGTGGTCTTCTTCACCTTCTAGCTTCATCTACCACCTTCACAGGATGATTCACAGGCTGTAGGCAGCAGAGCCTCCTTTTCCAGAATGCAGACCTAAACAGGTAATTTTCCAAACCACATCTTCTTTGAAAATGCTCAAGGCATCTCCAACACAGTGTGTCCAAATGTAAAAGTGTAGTCTTCCCCCTGTCATCCTTTGCCTGCACAGAAAGATGCTTTTTCCAGCATTCCATCCTGGGAAAAGGCAATTTCTCTTTCTATACCATGTGCAACAGAACACTGCAAATGGTCTGGACCATGTCCCACTCTTTTTCTCTAGGATCTGGACCATCAACACTCATGGGGTCAATTTTCCCTTCTTAGCTTTTTATTTAAACTCTCATGTATCTCTGCTTCCTATGGCATCATCTTACTCCAAAAATCACAGGAGCAGAAATCTATGAAGTCTCTTTCCTGATTGCTTTGCTCCTCACCCTTATCCGCTCCAAACTTCTCCCTACATAACTAAAGTCAACTTCTCACAAGACAGATCTGACCATGTTATTTTTTCACTTTAATCCCCTTGAAGTGTTCACATTTTATGATGAAGGACACAATCCTGGACATGGTGCACAAGCCTGTACAAGACCTGGCCTTATCTCTCACCACATGTCTGCTTCTTCCTATAGGCCAATCATTCCGGTTTTTTATCCATTCTTTGTATGCACCTTCCTGCCAAACTGTCCTTGCTCATGCTGTTCCCTCTGCCTAGAAGGGTCTTTCCTCCCTTTTTTGTCCAGTTACTGACTATTTGTCCTTCAGAGCTCAGCTTCTCTGGGTCTCTCTCTGGTCTCTTAGTCCTTCTTAATTGCTAATCTATGCCCACTCAGCATTTGTGAGAATCCAGTTTACAGATTATTTGGGACATCTCTAAATCTGCTCTTCATGGAAATATGTGCAAGAGCAAGAAGCACAACCACTTTGTTCTTTCCAGGAACCTCAGGATTCTGTACAGTACTCGGAATACAGTGAGTGCTCAGTAATGTCCATGACAGGAAGGCATGGAGGAGGCAAGATGTCTTTGCTGCCTCAGCCTTATATTTCTGTGACGTCACACTGGCTGTCCTATGCGACTGAAAAGTTGAAAGAGCGAAAGTAGTGATACTTGTGGTAAAATTTTTCCCTTGGAAGCAGAGTCTTTCAAAATCAGTGGTGGAAAACATTAAGGAATTACTGAAGAAGAGCTTAAGAACCCTCATCCTACCCAGTTCCTTTATTCACTTCCATTCACTAGCCATCTGTTGTTTTCTTCAGATTTTACTGTCACATTTCATCTAATTATCCAGGCAAACTCAGAGGAAGGTATTTGTCTATTTGTTTTATAAATGAGGAAATGGAAGCTCAGAGAAGTTCAATATTATGCTCAAAAGCACACAACTAGAAAGTGCCAAAGTAATGATTTGTTCTTGTGTCTGTCTTGCCCAAAGCTGAAATTCTTTCTGTACTTCCTACTCACAGCTTCCTATCACCACACAGTGGAGGAAACTGAAGTGGACAGAAGCTACCAGTCCCAGGTCCCACAGATAGTAAGTGACAAAAGAGAGACAGGATGACGACTTTAATTCCGTATCAACACTATATTTCACACACATCTCACTATATTCTACTCTCACAAAAGTTGGAAACTCTCAGCAATCTAAAGAGACTAAGCAAGAAAAGCCTCAATTTGTAATAGTAAGTTGGGTCCCCTAGAATACAAGGCCTGAGCAAAAGTTCCTGCAACATTTTAGGGGTAAGCCTGAAAGACAGATGAAAGTGAGACAGAGAAGGTGGGAAAGTAAGGCAAGAATTTACATTTTCTCACCAGGTGCTCTATCTCCTCCCACAGTGTATGTCGCAGGCACAGTACAAAGAACCAGAACTACAGCAGAGTTATAGGCTCAGTTATCAGAAGTTTCAGCTGGGTCTTTATGAAGGAGGCAATAGTGTAAAATGTTTCTAGGTCTGAGTTACAAGTCAGCAGAGATCCCAGCCAAGTATGGGCCCAGAGGCAGGAGGCCTCCTCATCATATTACACTGTTCTCCTTCTCATTTCTGATATAAGGATGTATAGTGGAAAGTGCATTAACTTCATAATGTGAAAGATCTGTTTTCAAATTCTGACTCTTACTTCAGTAAATTTCTGATACTGTCTCCTGATCTGTGGAATGGAGCAATTGCTTGTTTGTTTGTTTGAGACAGGGTCTTGCTGTGTAGTTTAGGCTGGCCCTGAATTCACTATGTAGCCCAGGTTGGCCTCAATCTTACAGTCATCCTCTTGCCTTAGCCTCCTAAATCTGTGATTACAGACGTGCACCACTAAGCCGAGCTTGGGGTAATTGTTACAGAATTGTTTTCCAGGCTTTTCTGCCATAGTAAGGCAGAGAAAAATACACATGCACTTCCAAGAGGTTGGAGATACGGTTTAAGCAGGTTTCTGTGTACATGAAATATCCTTGAAACTCAATCAAATTACTCAAATTAAATATCAAGTGTACTTTCTAGCAAGAATATGTCATATTTATTTTCATCATTGAAATTTCCCCTCAATGAAATTCTAAACAACCACCAAATCTTCAGAAAGAGATTTATCTCCAAATCTATGAAACACAATCGAGTCCCCTTGACAGATGTTTGAACACAATGTACAGTTTGAAACATACAACTTAGGATGGGTGACAATGACCAAAATAACTACTATATACTGGGTAGAGTATTAGTGACTTTCTTGTCACATAGACATAATGCCCATCACCCACAAATTAAAGGAGGACAGGTTTATCTCAGCTTATAGTTTCCAAGGTTTCAGTTCATGGTTGGCAGGTCTAAATACAGAAATTTCATGGTGGATGGAGAAAAGATGATCACATTATGGCAGCCAGGAGGCAGAGAGCTAATGGAAGAGTTGAGAAAGATATACCCTTCCATGTCACACCCCAGTGACTCATCTCCAATCAATCCTCACCTCCTAATAGCATATTCAACTACTAACTCATTAATGTATCAGTTCACTGAGCGTAGTGCCACCATGATCCATTCCCATTCCCAAAGTCCTGCCTCTGAACACGTGAGACTTTTGGGGCCAATTTTAGATCTAAACATAAAAAATACATTAGAGATGCTAAATTTACATCTTCATAGTTGACCATCCCAAAGGCATCATGAGACAGGAATTATGTCCTCAATGTTAGTGATTAGACAACTAAGGCTCAGAGAGATTGACTGGTCACCCCAATGTAGTACCCACACAATATGTAACATTTGAAATGAAAATATAAATCCTGTTAATCATATCAAAAGTATAAATTTTTATTCACCAGGCCACATGACTACCTGATGCATGTATAGTTCTTGACCAGCCACCCAAACACATCAGGGAGTAAGGGTAATTCTTGCTGTTGTCATTTTCAGCATGTGACAGGGAGCATGCATTATGGGGTCAAGGACTGGGAGGCCGTTCCCTCTATATGGAGCATGGGCTGGGCTGTCATTTGCCAGCAAGATAGCTAGGATAACTTCATTTTCTGCTTATCAGTCAAGCCTAAATCTCTCTTTCTGCCTCACCCCAGAGTCACCTGTCTGCAAATCCACTCAGCATTCAGCACAGCTATGGAGCATGACTATTTGGGGAGCCCAGGAGGATAATAGCAGGTGTCTACCTTGTATTATGGAGATCAATAGGCCCCAAAATGGAGGTGTCTATAGCCAAGAGGAGAAGCCATTTTGTAGGCTAGTGTAGCCTTCCTGGTTTTAGGAATTCATATAGCCTCTTTAAAGGAAATGTAATGGAGGTATTCAATAAAATAAAATGAAATAAAAGTCTCAGTAGAAAATCCTAAACAAAAGGCTATTGGTATTCTGTTCTTATAAAGAGTTATCAGAGTTTGAGTATGATGATAAGTACTTTTGTGCATGCAATTTCTTGCCTAAAGCTTTGTTTATGACAGAGATCCCAAGTTCCATCCAGACATCTATCCACCCGTCTACCCTCTCATCCATGTGTCAGTAGAATGTATCTGCTCTGGTCTAGGTAATGCTTTGTGGTCTGAGGAAGGGCCACCCACATCATCCCTGACTGCTATGGCTGGATACATGTCTTCCAAAGGCCCATGTGTTGAAATATTGGTCCTTAGCCTGCTGCACTACTGTAAAGTGGTAGAACCTGTAGAAGGCAGGATCTAATGAGAGTTAGGTCACTGGGAGTATGCCCATGAAGGGTATACTGGAAACCTGGCCTCTCCTCCTCCTTACAGTTTTCATCCTTGCTGTGAAATGAAAAGGATGCTTTTGCCATGTGCTCCCATCATGATTTACTGACTCACTACAGGCTCCAAAACATCAGGGTACCCCAAAGCAGTAGGACCAACTGACCATGGACTGAAACCTTTGAAACCATGAGCCAAAATATGTCTTTCTTATTTTTAAGTTGATTATCTTGGGTATCTTGTTATAGTAACTTAAAACTGACTAACATAGTAAGTGAAGATGTAGATATGTTATTACTAACTGTAGATATGTTACCTTCTTCCTGGCCTCACCAAGCTCCCCACTAAGATCTACTTGTGTCTACTTTGCTTTTCTAGGCTAAAACAGAGCCACTTTAACTCTGTTTGTAGCTCTACAAAGCAGAGCCACCTTAACTCATGAAACTCAATGTGATTTTATCATCTTTGCCTCCTCCTCAGTTTGCTTTTCTCATAGGGTTTGTAGAGATATTCTCTGTAATGATTAGATATAGTTTCAACACAAGTAAAAATCCTCAAAAGTCCTACACATATAGCCGTGTGCCACATGATGATGTTTTGATCGATGACAGGTCACATATATGACAGTGGTCTCATAAGATTATAGTGGGCTTGAAAATTTCCTATCACTTAGCATTTTCTGGGTCATTTCTATATTTGCACATATTTATTTACACAAACACCAATGTGTTACATTTGCCTACAGAACTCAATATAGTGACACACTGCACAGATTTTTTAGCTTATAAGCAACAGGCTGCATTGTGTAGCTGGGGTGTGTAGTAGACAACACCACATAGGTGAGTGTAGATTTCACAGCTGATGATGATGATACAATAATGAGATCATGTAAGGAAGCAGATCTTATAATGCATTCCTGTTACTAAGCAATACACATTTGCACTGTACCCCAGAACATCCAAGTAGTTGATGAGGGGAAGTTTGTCTCTATTTCTTGGCAAGGAAGGAAATTATAAGTGAATGATAGCTGTTTTGTTACCCTAATAAAATCATAGATTTGGTCATTAATGGTCAAAGGCCACTAACATCAGGAAAAAAGAAATAGTTGGACCTGAGCTGCTTTCTGCACATAAGACCATTGGGTGGAGTGGGGCCGGCAAAGCCTTAAACCTGGTTCCACATGATTTCTAAGGCCAACCACTTGCTTACAGACAATAGTAGAGGTAAAAGAACTTATTAAATACACAAAGGAGTATAATTAACAAAGTTCAGACAGCAGGAAATTTAGAATACATACGACTCAGCTCCTTCAATGATGACAAATTCCAAGATGTTGCAGAAAGAAAATGGAGATTTTTAAAAAAGTTTTAAGAGACAGGTTAATTCATCATATAATGCATTTTATTTGAATCCCAATTTTTAAAAAGGAAGCTAAGAAAAAAATTCACAAGATAATTTGGAAGTGTAAACAGTGACTACATGTTTTAAAATATCATAAAATCATCGATTATTTTGGGCTGTGATAACATTATTATGGTTAGGTTTTTTTAAAGGGGAGTCTTACACTTAGAGCTAATTGCGGAAATGGTAGCTCATGAAATGGTAGGAGAGGTACGTCCTAGTGTGGAGCTTGGTGACATCATTGCAGGAGGCAACAGACCTGCACCTGGTTGAGAGAAGTCAGTGGTGTGTGTGCATTGTCCTTTCTCAAAACCCAAAGCATTGCTTTCTGTATATTCTGGGCTGAAGATAGAAGGTTGTGTAGATGGCACAAGCTGATCCACAGCTGACAAGGGTCAAAGTTGTATGATGGGCATATGTGGGTTTGAAACACTATTTTCTCTACTTATATAGATACACTTGAAATGTACTATATTGAAAAATGATTTCAGACTTGGTGAAACTTTCATTCAGGTGAGGTGAGACAGACTACAAATAGTCATGATAATATTTAAGCAAATGATATCTTATGCTAGAAGTCTTATGGAAAAAGCTCTGAACAGGGTAGCATTCAGAAGTTACAGGGCGAGTGGATTGTAATTGTAAACTAGGTGGTAGGAACATTTATGCAAATAGATAATAGAGATGTGGAGCTTAGACATATAAGTGTCTGGAGAAAGGGCGTCTGGCATCTTCAGTTGAGAGAACAACTGATGCTAATGCCAGATGTACCTGCTGCATTTTAGCTGCAGTAAGGACCCCTTGTGGATGAAGCACAGAGAGTAGAGAAGTAGTTCAGAAGAGGGATCAAAGAGGTAAAAGGAGGGGGAAATGAACACGTGGGGCCCTTCAGATCCTCTGTCAGCTTTGGTTTTTCACCTGAATGAGACAGATAGTCAAGCAGAGTTCTAAGCAGAGCAGAACCATGGTCCTACTACATTTAAAAATAATCACTTTGGCTGTTATGATGAACACAGACTGTAGGGGACAGTAGTGGCAGGAGGCCCATAAATGAGGCTTCTATGGTGAGCAAGATGGTGCAGACAACCCACAGATGAACACTAGTGGTTGGATTTGAATTAAGACTATCTGTGGAGCGTGAGATGAGAGAAGGTGAGGACAGCTCCAAGGCTTACAGCCAGAACATCTAGAAGGATGAAAGTCTTGGCCAACACCACCCTATGCATGGGTATTTTTCTCTTACATGCCATGAATCTAGAGTAAGCCCCCCTGGACTAGCATAGTGGCTGCTAGAAAAACCAAGGGGTCTTTCTCCTGCACTATGTCTTGGGCATTAGGCTTATAATACTTCTGTGATGGAATTCCAATAGTCACATCCATATCGAAACCATCAGGATGCAGTCAAAGCAAATGCCAGAAAGCAGGAATTTACCTGCTATATCTAAGCTATAGCAAGGAGCCCCTATGGGTCCAAAGGGACAAGCTTTCTTCTTGGGGTATCAACAGGGAAAGGAGGACAAAGAGCATGACCCAGCCTTATCTTTAGGACCTTTTTCAGAAGCTACCTGCTGCTTACAGTCCACTGTCCAGAACTTAGGCACATGTCATAGCTACTTCCTGTGATGCTGGGAAACATGGCCTCTATTCAAGGTAACTGACAATGAACAGGAGGTATGATTACTAAAGAAAAGGGAGAGGATGCATACTGGGGCAACCACACACAATCTCCACTATACTATCCATTTGGTTGCCAGAAATAGAACTTCAGTCATTTTCAGATGCTCATCTTCAAGTAGTGTCAGTTTTAACTCCTCAGTAAAGTAACATGCCTCACATCAGCCCGGATTTTTGAGATAACCAAACATAAATTTCAGTCATCATTCTGTCCCTTCCTGCCATGGGAACTTAAACTTCCATTTTTGTGATGTTTGCAAAATTTTCTCCAGGTCTAGAATACCCCTTATAGTCACTCTTCAGGTAAGACGCTCTAGTTCATCCCTCTGTACCCCACCCAAAGGGATCTTTAGGGCCATCTTCTTTTCTAACTGACCTATTTGTCCCTAAGTACTTATCTAACTCATTGTTATGGGCTCAACACACTATTAATATTCAATGAATGTTTCTTATATTTGAACTGCATTTCCAAACATTTAAATGTTGGCATGTAGTAAATAAATGATAGCTATTGTTATCATTTTGGTTACTTCTTTTTGTTACAACTATTTTTCTGCCACATGCACAATATTTACATAATTACCTTGTTCTCAATCCATGTGCTTGTAAAGCGAGTCTACAGAATGAAAATACACCAGTGAAATCCCAGCTGAAGGAGGATCTCTGAAAAGCAGCTGACATGAGCAGAAGCATTTTGAAGGGGGAGTAGCCATTCTGTCACAGCCCCACAGGCCTTCATTTTCTCAGCGTGTGGAAACCAGAGTGAAACCAAGGTATATCTGATGCAACATCAGTCTTCTTTCCAAAGACTTAAATTAAAGAGAAATTTGCTTGTAGAATCAATTCCAAATTCTTACAATCAGCGCATTGGCATCAACAGTGGAAGTGATTAGGCTTCCCTGGAAACTATTCACATAAGCCTTACACAGCTCTAGGAAGGTCAGTTTGTTTGCTGGGGTTGGGCTAGGGTTAGGGTTACGGTTAGGGCTAGGGTTAGGCTTAGGTTTAGGCTTAGGCTTAGGCTTAGGCTTAGGCTTAGGCTTAGGCTTAGGCTTAGGCTTAGGCTTAGGCTTAGGCTTAGGCTTAGGATTAGTCTTAAGCTTAGGTTTAGGGTTCTTTCCCTTGGCAGTTCAAATTATCATCCCAAGGCAAGCCCTTTCTGTGCCTGGAAAGAGGAACTTCACTACTTTGGGCTCTAATGATGTCAGATGCTAGTTTGGGAAGGGAGGACATCCAAATATCAAAGCTTTCTTCTTGGAGTAGTACGCAGAAATGCCTAGCCCTAACACATGGATGTGCAGAAAGACCAGCGATTCAGTGTGCAACATAATAAGTGCTGCAGTTCATCTACCTTATTGGACATCATTTTCTTCATTTTCTACAGATCAAGGTAGTCATAAAGAGGTAAGAAGTTTTTCCCAGACTTCAGCGATTTGGCAAGCCTATTCCAACCTCACCAAATTAATAATACCCCTTTCTATTGATCATTTACTATTTTGTTTTTATTCATGTATTTCATAACGGAAGGTTATAGTATTATTTTATGCAGAAAACATAATGTTTTCAAATGACACATCCTTAAAGAATTAAATTATTTTGAAAAATTTACATAACATTCAAAAGCATTCTGGTAACTTCCAAAGTATTACATAAGCCAAACTTTACCAAAAACTGTAATGTTGTCTATATAAGAGAGAAATTCTCCTTGAAGAAAATGGGGGCATCTTTGTGTAGTTTGAAAATTTCCTCCCTAGATTCCCCCTCTCCCAACTCCCACTCAAAATCTCACCTTTATCTTTAGGCTAAATAATTTCCTCACCATCTTTTTCTGGTAGCTGAATTTTGTAAAGAGAAATGGTAGGGGAAACATCTTGTCCAATCCATCAGGGGAGGTATGTGAAACCACACTACAGCTGAACTTCAGACACGGGCAGCTTTGCCTGGTGCTTTCAGTGCTCTCCAGAAAGCCAAACTGATACATTTTTCCCAGGCTTGTTCTGATTAGACGACCACGATTTTTGTTTCCACTTTGACATTCCTAAATATAGCTTCCTAGAATAATAACTATTTTGTTTGGTAACTAGTGTACCTTCAGATCTTTTCTGGATATAAGTGACAGAAAAATCTTTCCTGGATATACATAAGCAAATAGTGGGAATTTATAAACTCTGAAAACTGCTTAATTGGGCAGCTTTAGGTAAGGGTTGATCCAGGGCTAAAATCATGTGAACTGGGTGGATTTCTTTCACCACTTATTTGCCTTATTTTCTTTAGAGCCGCTTCTATGCTTCAAGCTCTCTTCTCATAGTCTTAAGTGACTTAACTTGAGCTCGTAGACTCCTGGGTCTAAGTTTATTTATTTACTTTTTTGTGGTACCAGGAATGAACTCACAACTTCACACTCGCCAAGCGGGCATTTTGCCACCGAGGTATATCCCTGGCCCCTTAAGTTTAAAGCCAGCACAAATAAATAAATTCTATGAAGCTAGTATTCTCAGCAAAATTCTGCAATCTGTTCTGATTGGAAATTTTAAGGCACACCATCCCTGATGAGTCAATCAGCCACTGTTGCTAGGAGATACAGCACTTTGATTGCTCAGTCTTAGGTCAGATCCGCACAAGCTGAATGTGGGGCAGAAGGTGGCCTCACAAAGGGAAATGGTGGGTGATTCCAGGGAGGCACGGATGCTGGGGACTGAAATACTTGTTCAGCCTGTTAGTATCTTGTGCAGCTGCTTATAAGAGAAAAAAGACTTTTAAAAGGTAGAAGTATGGCTAGGTGTGGTGGTGCATGCATGTAATCCCAGGATTTGAAATGCTGAGACATGAGGATTACTGTGAGTTTGAGGCCCACCTGGGCTACATAGTGAGTTCAAGGTCAGTGTGAACTATATAGGAAGACCTCTTCTCAAAAAAGCAAAAACAAAAGACAAAAAGAAGTATTAGAAGTATGATTCTCTTTCACATAAAAGAAATCTCGCTGTGGGTATTGCAAAGCCAGTGTGACGGTTGGCTGGTGTCATTAAGGATTTGCTTGTAGCTCTTCTCAGAGCTGCGTCAAGGTCTAGGGTGAAGGCTCTGGTTAATGCCTGCTAGTCTAGTTTGGAAGGAGCAAGGAGTAGATGCACAGAAGGAAGTAGGAGGAAAATGAGACCTCCTCCTAGCTGAGTTCACAGCCAATTATGTCTTGCGACCATACCTAGGCCCAAGGTGGAGAAAATGGCAGCTTTTTGTCTAGGCAGTTGTAAATCAGGATTCCATTCCTAAAATCTTAAAAATACGCTACTCCTGGCTCGGACTTAGTACCCAAAGCATCACTCAGTCATGTTTTAGTTGCCTTTTATTGAAAGCAACAGCCTTGACCTTCTGATGCTACTTATACCTTTCATCGGATTTGACCCTGCAGTGCCTTGCTGAGGGTATTAACTGTCTCACACTGCACAGGTGTGAAAACCAGATTTCCAGACATGAGGTAATTGTCCCCCATCCAATAGAGGTTGAGCACTGGATCTAGGACTTGAACTCCTTTTCTTTTTTCTTTTTTAAGACGGGATCTCATTGAACTGCAGTTTTGATCTCTTATATTACTAATCCTCATACTGCAACTGTTCTCTGTAAGAAGTGAAAGGGATTAGCATTCTGCCTTCAATGGGGGCTCCACACCCGTGTTCTGATGACTGCCAGGGCAGGGTTGGGTTTGAGTGGAGGGAGTAGTAAAGTCAGTGGTGGTGATTGCTATTTGAATGCAACCAAATGCACACACTAATAGATTCTCCTGAGCAATTAATTCTTAAGTCAGAAATTGTGTATCACACTGGATCCACCTGTTCAATGCAAAGCTGCATGATCTTTTGGAGTAAAATCACATTGCAGCTGATACCTCAATAGCGCAGAGTTTCAGATTTCCCATGAAGTAAGTGCCTGCGCTCCTCACTTCAGCATATGCTAGATGTGCTTTTCACTTGAACTAGCGTCAGGGCCATTCACTCACAGAGGTTATTTGTACGCATCAGTGTTTTTAATTATTTATGTTTCTCTGTCTTTAGACAATGTCTGTGCCTCAGACATTTCTATGGCCTTCATGGGGGCTTCTGGGTTCCACTTTGCTGGTTAAGGAAAGCCTTTGCCTTCAACAGATTTCAATTTTGATATCGCTTTTAAAACCTGCCTGTGGGTTTTATCTATTTCCATTTTTCCAGGACAGCAAACAGCTGAGTCAGTGTGGAGTCAGATGTAATCCTTCTTTTCAGCATATTTTTACAGACCTTGTACCTTCACACCTCCTGTCTTTTGTCCTTTTGCTCCCCTCCCTTATCCACACATTGAAGTCCTTCTGTGCTCAAGAACAAAAATTGAAAAAAAAAAAAAAGAAAAAAGAACCTGACCTTTCAATTTAGCACTTTTCCCTAACCCCATGTAATCTTGTGTTCTGATCCACTTGCTTTTTCTCTGCAGCAAAGCCTAGCTTGTGATTTCCTTCTCTTCTGGGATTTTCTCATCCTTTACCTTAAGTTTTGCCTCTCTCTTCTGGCTCTTACCCAGTACCTTTTACTCAAATTCCCTACTTCAGTCTGGGCCCTGCCTCCCTGGGTAGGGCAGGCTGCCTCCCACTGGAGGGGGCTGCTCCGGCTCTGCTTTTCTGGGAGGAGAAGGGCTGGTGAGAGGTCACCTTCCTCTGAGGGATTCTCTCTGTCTGGTGAAGGAGGGAACCTGCCTATGGATTTGACCTGTCACAAATGCAGTCATTTTTCTGTATTCACAGGGGACTGATAGTTCTAGGAGCCCCAGGAATAGCAAAACCTTCCAATGCAAAAATCCCTTGTCAAATGATGTATGCACACATCCTCCCATACATTTTAAATCACCTCTAGATTACTTATAATATGTAATTTCATTGCTATGTAAATTGTTATCTTGTTGGAATTATATTGTTGGAAAATAATTACAGGGGGTGAAGTCTGTACCTGTTGGGTGCAGATGCAATTTCTGTTTTCAAAAATTTCAATCCCAAATTGATTGAATCTTAGGATGTAGAATCCAAGGATGTGGAAACCCCACAGTAAAAGATAAATCCTGCTTTTGAAGTAACTTCCAGTTCCTCATATTTCACCAGGCAATTGCCCAAGATGGAGGACAGTCTTATTTAGGAAAATTCATTCCTAGATTCTTCAGAGTTTAATGCAAAGGAAGCCCAGAGACTATCTAGTTTGAGGTGGAGATGAGCAACTATACTTCTCTGACTAATTATGTAACAGGAATGGAGTGTTTTCTCTGGGCAGCCAGGAAGTCCGGGTATTGGGAAAAGAAGATCCCAAACACATGGGAGAAGCTAAGCTTTGGGGAGAGGAGCAGCCCAAGGGAGAGAAGTCTAAGAGATGGAGGTAGAGAGGAAGGTTTAAGAGCAGGAGCTACATTTGCGTGTGTGTGTGTGTGTGTGTGTGTGTGTGTGTGTGTGTGTGTGTGTGTGTGATGTTTTGGGTTTTTTTTCCAGCTTTATTTAATTTTTAACATATGACTTTTTTTCTTTTCCCTTTCTCTTCCTTCCTTCCCTTCCCTTCCCTTCCCTTCCCTTCCCTTCCCTTCCCTTCCCTTTCCTTCTTCCCAGTATGAAGGATTAAACTCAGAGCCTCATGCATGCAAGGCAAGTGCTCTATTACTGAGTTACGTCTCCAGCCTCTCTGAGCTTTATTGGACTGTATCTGACAAGTAGAAATTGTATGCCTTTCAACCAAGGTCTCTGACTTTCAACTTTTTCCAGGTAAAACTGGAAGAATATCATGTCAAGAATATCATGACTCCTTCATAAGAATACCACCAGATTTACAGGCTGAGAGATTGTGGTATAGCCATGTTAATTTAAAATATTTTGAAGTAATGTTTTTATTACAAAGGGCTGGATTAACATAATTTCATACCATTTATTTGAGAAGAAAAAGTTTTATTTGCTTTAACATGTAGCAGTAAATCTTTTGAAAGTAACAGAACCATATACATTAAAGTGTTAAAGAGTACTGCATCATGATTGGACATATGTATACATTGTGAAATGATCACTATAGTCAAGCTGGTGAACACATTCATCACCTCACATAGTTACTTTTGTGTCTGTATGATGAGAATACTGAAGCTATTTACAAATCACAAGTATACCAGACAGAATTTTAACTACAGTTCTCACGGTGTATGTCCTGAGAATATACCAATCCCATCAGTAAAAGTTTATGCCCTCTAATAACAAGGTGATGGAATTGTAGTTTTTTCTGCTCTGAGCATTGCCTTCCTTTGTGACAACCTCTATCCCAAGTTCAAACCTTGAAGACAATCTGTCACCATCACATTCTGCATCAGAGGAACTGGGGACAGGGAGAAGTGGGTAATGAAGGAACAGGAGTCTTAGACAGAGACATTAATGGAGGTCACTAGCCCAGGTAGGAAAAAGAATTACTGGACAGGACATTGGAAGAGTTGGGGATTATTCTCTGGGAGATTCTCAGGACTTCCCAAAGTGAGGTGGGGGGAAGCTCAAGCTAATATATATATATATATATATATATCTGTTACATATAGACTCAGAAGACCAGACCAGCTGCAATTCTAAGTGGAAGCCTGGTACTATCCCCCACCTCACATACACACACTGCCACACAACTCTCTAGAGCTTTCCAAGCAGAGGATGGGAGGCAATTAGGGTTCTACCCAGCACTTGCATTTTTGGCTGTCTGCTGTTTTGGGAAGACTTTGCAGAGAGTAGAACTTGATGCCTAGGTATGTCCCAAACCACGGGGCCAGTTTCTGTTCTTTTGAGCAGCACTGCCAAGTCATGCAACCTAAGCACTTCATTCTTAGCTGTCCAGATTGGCCTGTAGAGAGGAGGGAAGGACCCACTGCCTCTGTGCAGGTGTGGAAGTGGCGAACACGTGGCCCTCACCAGCTGTGTACCTCCTGCATGAAATCATTCAAAGTGCATGAGGAGAGGACAGCAGGTCTGTGGCAGGCAGGGCTGGGTGTGAGGTGCCATGTGCAAGTCATTATCTGTCAGGCTCAATTTCTTCGTTTATCGAAGGGAGACAGTGCTATGCCTCAGAAGGTTGTAGGAGGAGCTGCAGGTGAAGAACGGATACAGGTGGTAAATGACTTGGTTCTTGCTCTGTCACTGAAGCTCCCGGCAGGGTTTCTGTAATGAGACATGGCCCAGCCCATGACAATGTGAAGTCTGTGCCCAGCACTGAGGCTGATAATGTCAGAGCCCAACCATCCGCCTCTGCTCTAAGATAGGTCTTGGTACCAGGGGAATTCAATTAACAAACCAGAATGTCCCCCAGAGGTGGAGGAGGCTGGACAGCCAAGGGTGCAAAGCACACAGGTCCACCCTCAGGCATCCAGCTGCCCAATCCAGGCAGCAGCACTGCTGACTAACCACTGTGTGGCGGAGCTGAGTTCCAGAAGGCACACTTGCCTGATGTGCTGGGCATAGGGATGCCACAGACTGCCTGCAGCCAGCCAGCAAGGGTGTTATGCCCAGACTTGACTCTGTTCTGGATTCTGCTGCCATGGCCTTGCTTTTCCCATTAGGAGACTCCATCCCCTCACTATTAATGCAGCATGAGACTAGAGCATACTAGGCTTGTCAGGGAGCCAAATTCTGAATCTGCCTGCCCTACTGGCCCTGGGGCCTCCAACAATTGCCCACTTACCCACCCCTAACATGCACTTGCTGAGCTTCTGCTTGCTTATCTGAGAAATGAAGATGCTGCATGACAAGGCACAAGAGTTAAAGGAACTTGCATTTTTTCTACAGCAGCAACAGCCTGTCAGGGGGTCCTGGCTTAGCAACTTCCCTCTGGCTACACACACCCTGACAAAGAACCTCATGGTCCTGGTTACTCCCCAACAAAGGGTTGGCCCAGGAGCAGCTCTGTCCTCTTGCCTGTGCTTGAGGGAGTAGAGCCGGGGAGGAGAGTCTGGTGTCCCTGAGCACTCCAGGACCTGGACCCAGTCTAGAGAAGATTGGGCTTCCATTGATCAATCACCCTGTAGTCCAGCTCTCACCAGCTTTGGAAGTACTGGGTGTCCCAGGCAGATAGTCCAGCAGGAAGCTGACAGCGGGTGTTGGAGTTAGGGTTGTCTATGACAGATTTTGTTTGTACCCCACTTTAAGATGATGATGTGACAGCCAGGTGAGCTTGTCTCAGCCCTGGGTTCAGGAAGTACCCTGAGCCTCACTCACCCCAACAAGCTTAAAATGTCAACTGAAGTCTGGCATGGAGTCCAGAGTTTTAACACAGTGATGGGCACCTGGTACAGCCTAAGACAGAAGAAATTTGTTTTTATTTGATGGACTCTCTTAAAAGGGATAGAAATCACACCCCAAAGTGAGTTAGCAACAGCCAGGAAACAAAGGAATTTATATCCTTATAGTCAAGAAGCCTAATAGTTTCAGCACTACTTAGCCCACAGGTTTGAGCAGTGTGACCCTCTTTGTCTTGTTTATGTGCATACCCTATCCTCTCTCCCTGCATGGCGGCAAAACATCTGGAGCAGCTCCTTTCTCTTAGACCACTGTGCACTGCTAAAACAGCATGGCTGCCCCTGGGTCATTCTTAAAGAGCAGAGATTCAATTCTTTCACTTCTAGAGGTGGGAAACCCTAAATTGTGGGTTCTGTATCTTCCCAGGGTCTTCTTGGTGCATTATCCCATGTTAGTAACCAGAGGCCAGGAGGGATAAAGCACAAGTGAAAGCAGATGGTATAAATTCATCAGGAGCCCACTCCCTCAATTGCCAATCCCTGATAACAGCATTCAGCCATGCATGACGACACAGCCTTCATGACACAATCTTCCCTTGACAATCCCACCTCTCAACACTGCTGTGCTGGGGACTAAATTTCCAACACATGAACTTTGGGGATGCATTAAAATCACACCCTCCCACTGCTAAATTCAATAGCAAGTATATAAATACTTCCTTTAAGGGGCTACCCCACACATAGTGCTTAGATTTTCCCTGATCTAATTTGAGGGTCTTGGCTCAAATTTTGTGCCTAACCCTTGAGCCATTCACTGAGCCAGGGAGAGAGTGGGAATGATATGCTGACCAGCCCACACACATTTGGCCTTTGGAAATTGACTGAATAGTCTTGCAAACATTGTCTCCTAAGAATAAGGGCAGAAAGAATTTCCAATTTAGAATAAGGAGCTGTTACTTGGAAGTAGGATAAATAAATGTTGGGCAGATAGCAAGCATTATTCCACAATGACTAGCAGTATTAAGATTAAGCTTCAGAACCAGATTCCTATACTGTTTTGGAGTCTAAAAATAATGTCTTCTGTCTCCCCAGAAAGAAGCTGGGTCTCGCTCTGGGAGTGTGGGTGGCCTTTGTCTCTGTCTCAGTCTTCTGGCAGTCCTCACATCCAGTAATAAGCCAAGCACCCCTATCATGCTGTGGAATCACATGTAATGAAATGTGAGTAATCTGCTGCATTCAGCATGGAAATGGCCTCATTCCTGGGAGAGCCTGAGCTGAGTTTGTCTTCGTGACCACAAAAATCTAATTATTTTCTCTCCAGCAAGAGAGAGAATGAGTTGAGACCACTTTCTCTAATTAAGTGTTCTATCACCTGTGCTGGGCCTTTCAGAAGGCCTGAGAAGAGAGCTGTCTGGGAGGTGGGTTAGGGACATGAAGTTTCAGCAACCCAAGGCCTTCCATTAGCTGAGCTCCGTGTAGCAGCCAACCCCAGTCGACGTTGCTGATGCAGCCTCTTGCTCCCCAAACTACAGCACGTATTGCCAGCACTCCTGGGAGAGGCGGCTGTGCTTTTCTTTTCTTTTGTTTATTCTAAAACCTGGAAAAATACCTCCACTCTGGAGGTGACAGGCCATGTGTAAGGACTAACTCGCTAGTTTATTGCCATTGTCTGGTTCATGCATACACTTTGCCAATTGTTCCTTTGCAATGCTCCTGTAAATCTTCTCTCTTCAGGCCTTTCCCTAATGCTTGACCAAGTCCTGTTTTGAAGTCACTGGAGGGGACTTCATATATGCTCTTCAAGTCACCCAAACTGGATGTTCCAGCTTTTCCTGATCCTGGGGCCACAGCTATCCTTAGCAGTTGCTAGTGCTGATGACCATATAGCCACAAGCGACTGTTACTGTGCTGGCTAAAATAAATGGCCCCCAGTGATTCCTGCATTCTAACCCCAGAAACCTGTGAAGGTACCCTTACATAGCTTTATACAGGACTTGAGGGGGGTGATGAAGAATGCCGAGGACAGATTACCTGTGTTGTCCTAGTAGATCTGATAGAATCACAGGAGTCTTTTAAAGAGAGAATTCAGGCACGTAATGATTACAGTGATGTGGCTACGAGCCAATGAATGCAAACAGCTTCTAGAACCTGAGAAAGGCAGGAAGGGAAGGAGAGTGAGAGCGAGAGGGAGAGAGAGAAAAAGAGAGAGCCCAAGCCCTCTGGGATCCCCAGAAGGAAGCAGACCTGCCAACACCTTGATTTTAGCCTCCTAAGAGATATTTTGCACTTCTGATGTCAAGAACTGTAAGAGAATAAAGCCATGTGGTTTGAGCCATGGTGTTTGTGGTCATTTGTCACAGCAGCCACAGGAAGCTGATACACAGGTCCCCATAGAGTTTTCTTGAAAGTGGAGTGCAGGGCCGTGTGGTAAATGAGCTGTGTCCCTTTGAGTTACATCTGGAAGTAGGGAGCCCAAAACAGTGCAGTGTTGGTTGAACCCCTATATTTTTGGAGCTGAAGTGGAGGAGTGCTTTTGATTTTTGTCTGCTTTAAGTCCAAGAGGGTGTGGTCAGGAATTTGACCAAGCTGTCCATGCTAGTCCATGAGTTCTGCCTTGTCCTGTCTATGCTGTAATGTGCTGTCTCCAAAAAGTTTCTCACTGGTGACCCTGGACAAGGACAAGTCTTAGGATGAAATCATATTTGAAAAGTTACACCAGTTGTAGTAGCTGATAAACACCAAAATCTCAATGGTTTAAATTTACCTCTCATTTATAGAAGATCCAATTAGTGACTGCACTTTATATAGGCATTCAGGGATCTAGATTCCTTTTTCAAGACACAGCTATCCCTACCACCCTTAGAGTCTTTCTGTTCTAGCCTTGAATGGGAAAAATGAGAAAAGGCTCCTGGCAGGAAGAGTTTCATGGGCCAGGTGTGAAAGCAGTGATATTGCTTCTGATGGCATCCCATTGGCCAGAACTCTGTCATATAACCATACCTACCTGCAAAGAAATATGGGAAACATGTCTTCAAATGTGATCAGAAGGAACAGGAAACCAGAGGATTGCCACTGTCTCAGAAGAAAAGGAAGAAAAAAGAATCTCAAATAACTCCCTAGTTGCTAAAATGGGCAACTATATAAAGGATGATTCCACTAACCTGGCAAGTATGATTCACTCCACAGCTATTAGAATAGCCAAAATCCAGAACACTGACAGCCCAAATGCTGGAAAGAAGGTGGAACAATAGGAACTTTTGTTCATTTTTGGTGGAGATGCAAAACAGTTCAGCCACTCTGGAAGACAGTTCTGTTATTTCACATAGAGCTAAACATATTTTTACGGTATAACCCATAAACTATGCTTCTTGTATTTACTCAGGAATTGAAAATAAAACTATGCTCACACACATATATATTACAGCTTTACTCATAACTGTTATAACATGGAGGCCACCAATATGTCCTCTAGTAAATAAATGGATAAATGGTGGTCCATCTAAACAAAACATTTTAGCACAGTTCTAAAAAGCAATGTGTTATCAAGCCATGAAGAGACCTGCATAGTACTAAATGAAAGAAGTCAACCTAAAAATGATACTTTGCACATGATTTTAACTAGATGACTTCTGCAAAAGACAGAACTGTGGAGACAGTGAAAAGATCAGTGGTTGCTAGGAGTAAGGAGAGAAGATGGGAAGTGTGAATAGGCAGAAGATTTTTAGGGCAGTGAAACTACTCTATATGAACTTGCAATATTGTATACATGTCCTTATGCATTTGTTCAAACCCTGAGTATGTTCAACACCAAGAGTGACCTCTAATGTCAACTATCAACTCTTTTTGGCGATGTGTCAGTGTACCTTCACCAATGGTAACAGCCAAATGACTCTAGTGGGGGATATTGATAAGGGAGAAGGCTGTGAATGTATAGGCACAGAACATATGGAAATTCTGTGCTCAATACTGAGAGCCTAAAATTATTATAAAATAAAGTGGGTTAAAAAGAGTTTGATGAATAGGGAGCTTGACAGTCAGATCAGTACATTATAAACTCAAAGAGCCAGTGGGATGTTTGTTAAGGACTAGATATATGAGCCCTTAGTTTAGGGTTAACTGGAGTTAAAGAGTCAAGCATCTGAAAGAAATCTCTGAAAAAAATTCAAGCCTTACTTGTCTCTGTTCTTGTCCTTGAAGGACACAAACCTAAATGTAATCCTGGGGCAAAAATAGGGCATATTAGGGCTGATCTAATCATCCCTGGAATGTTCACAGTTGTCTGGTCAACCAGTACCATCCCTGATGAATGGCAACCATTAAGGCAGCTGGGAAGGCACATATACCAGGATCCCTTTATATCCCAGAGTTCTCCAAGGGAAGATAAATGTCCCATCTATCCCTCCATCTTCTGAGTTCCTTCATGTTTTCCTTCATTAAGTATGTGTGAGAGTCAGTTGGGTTCATTGGGCCTGGCTGGTTCCCTCAGATCATCAAAAGCATAATGAAGAGAAGACACATCAAAGATTACAGTTTTATGAAGAAATAGAAAAGTTTGGTTTTAACTATGGAGAAAAGGGGAAGCCCAGAGTTCCTGACCATCCATGTCTATGAGAGACAGGTCCACACTGCTTAGAGGAACCTGCACGGCCCCCTGTGCTTGGCCTAATCTGAGCCCCACCTGAACAAAGATGTCAGAATCTTTCTTCTTCAATGATGTGTGTTCAACCTCCACTACCCACAGTCCAAAAGAGTCACATTTCAAAACTGAGTCATTTTTGCTAAGGTGAAAGAAGATGCTGTTGTTACTCAGTGGGCACTAAGCAAAGATACAGAAATACCAACATCCAGCTGCCCTGGGCACCTTTCTACCTGCAGGGTTCCAAAGCAAAAGAGCTATTTGTAAGAACCAAGAGCAAAATGAGAGTTGACCAAGTGCCTAAGTGTGCAAATATCTAATCCAAACTACTCCCCTCTTCCTCTTCCTCTTCCTCTAGAGTAGAGATCTCTGATATGCCCTGCACTAAAATAGACAGTTGAGGTGGAGAATATAATGAGACTATTTTCCAAAGACCACCACCCATCCAATCCAATCTTGAATCAACATAAACTAGGGCTGAGCAGCAGAGAGAATGGTGGCACAATCACCACAGAGCTTTCTGGTGTGTGTACTGGGAGCTGGCATCCATCTGTCTGACATGAGAAAGCCAAGGATCATGTCCTATGCACTGACCTTTTAGAAGCAGTTCCTTTGGTTGGCTGTGACTCTCAAGGATTACCACCTTCCTTCTCTCTTGAAGTGAAGCTAGAAAGGAAATGGCAGAGAAGGGTGTTTGGAGAAAGCAAACCAGAAATATTCTTCTTCTCCAGCTCTCACTTTCATTCTGCTTATACACACTGTGTATAAGCAAGACTCAATCCAGGAATCTGGACAGCCTGTGATGTAGTCTGTGATCACTCCAAGTAGAAGAAGCCCCTCCTCTGTGTACGCTGCAGCCCATTGGAAGACTTCCCATGAGATCGATGCAAAGAGCTCTGGAGAGACATGAAGATAACAGTCAGCTTAGTTGAGAATGGGAGACCAAGATGGAACCATTTGAATGGGTCTCCCAAGTGGGAGAAATGGGAAGAACATTCCTGGTGGAGCAACCCCGGACAGAGCTGGGGAGTCCAGGACATTCTCTTTGGTATGGTTTAAATGTGACTTGTCCCCAAAATTTTATATACTGGAGGTTTGGCTCCAACTGTAGTAATGTTGGGAAGTGATGGAACCTTTAAGAGGCACCATTCACAGAAGGAATTATTGCCCATCTCAGAGGAATTAGTTTGGTCTCCTGAGCCTAGATTCATTCTCACTGGAGTGGGTGGTTGTAAAATGCTATACAATGAGACCATCACATACTCTTAATATCTTCTATATGAAGCCAGTTCTTTTTCTGTTTTGCTACCATGTTGTGAAATAGTTAGATGGTGGCACTGTGCTATTTGAACTTTCCAGTCACCAGAATCATAAGCCAATTCTGTAGGGAATAACACTGGATTACAAAAACCCATCCTTTACTTTTCTAGTGTACATTTGTACTTTACTATAATAATAGCCAGCTGTGTGTCTCAATAGCTGTGGCTGAGGGATGCAGGAAATAATCTTTTTATTTACCCACTTGGTACAATAAGCAGTAAGGTGTGTGCACATGTGCAAAAGTGTCAAACTAGGATTTTTACCTACATAATGCTAACAGGTTTTGCATGTATTTACCTGAGCATCACAGGGGGTAAAATACACCCACACCACTCTTCTGTTATGAAAACTTGTATTTTACCCAAATGGAATGTAAATGTGACTCACAGTAGCTGTTCTTGTGTAGAGCAAAGCCCATCTGTGCATTTATTCACTTGGCAGATGAACAGCAAAGTGTGCACAGGAGATCCAAAGCAGCAACAAGTGAGTTTTACCCATGAAATGCTCATTGCTAAACTCCTGAGCATTTAGGATTTCTCTTTTTTTTAAAGTTTTCTTTTGATTTTTCTGATAGAAATAGCCCAGTTCAGTATAATGGCACATGAAAAACCAAATTTGCAATATTTGAAGGATGTTGAAAATGAATCATCATATCATTCATGCATGGATGATGAAGATGATAAAGACTTTGACACTGGCCATGTGAGCCAAAATTCCTGTGACAGTGAAATGGAGAAAGAATCAACCACTACGGACACAGAGAATACAGAACTTGATTCAGATGATGAAGAAAACAGCAATGTGAGTACATGTTTGACTAACTGAAATCATACAAAATGGTCACAAAACCAAATGAAATCATCCAATGTTAGAACTAGGTCCAAAAATATACTGAGGATCTTGGCAGGGTGAAACCTATTGGATGGAATTCCAGCACTGCCATTCAATGTTGGAAATTGTAACAGACAAATTCTACAAAAAGTTGTGAAATACACAAATGCTAAAATATAAGTAAAATAGCCATGCACCAATAGCCATACTCAAAAATGTATTTTTTTGATACCTCACTAGCTAAACTGAAAGCATTTACAGGTCAGCTGTACTTAGCAGGGATTTCTCATGGTTATCACAGGAATGTAAAAGACTATGAAAAATTGATGGGTGTGAGCTTGAGGTTTGTGGAATAACAATAATGACACTGAGGAGATATGGTTTCCTTCAAAATTGTCTCTGGTTTGATGGCAAAACCACCCACTAAAAAAGAAAAAGAACTGATAATCTGGCTGCTATCTACTCATTTTTTGAGAGAGTTGTGGGTAGTTGACAAACAATTTATTCACCATCTGAATACATGACTAGTGAGGAACATCTTGCATCATTTCATGGTCATTATAGCTTCAGACAGTGTATGCTAAAAACCCTTCAAAATTTAGCAAAAGTGTTTATACCCTTGTAAGACTTATGCTTTCAATTTAGAAATCTATCCTAGAACTCAACCACCACATCCTTATTTATATAGTAATAAACCAAATGATATTGTGAACAGATTTGTTATTTCCATCTCCCAAACAAACTGGGATGTGACACTCCGTAGTTGGTTTACCAGTTTCGAACTGATGTTACATTTGCTAACAGAGCACAGGCTGACCAGTCTAGAAACAGTATGCAGGAACTATATGCAGGAACAAAGCACAAATTCCATTTGAAATGTTGCAATTTCAAGACAGTACAATCTTTGGATTTCAGAAAGATGTAACATTGGCATCATTTATGGGAAAGAAAAATAAACTGGTCCTGCTGATGTCAACATTGCACCATGATGGAAATATGGATAGGGAAACCTTGACAAAATGGATGCCTGAGATGGTAACTTTCTACAACAAAACCAAAGGCAAAGTAGATGTTGATGAGTTATGCAGCAACTGTGATGTCATTTAAGACACAAAATATTGGCCAATGATTTTGTTTTACTTGATTCTAAATGTGTGTGACATAAATAGTTTGATAATTCACAAAGAAAATAACAAGTGCAAAATACCAAAAGAAATTTTCTTAGAGGATTGGGACTGGACCTCATAAGAGATCATTTACAGCAAAGGAAAAACAAAGTGTTTCTGCCTAGGAAAATCTGCACACATATTGTGGAGCACACTGATGAGCTGACAGGTGAAGAGGTGGGTGCAGCACCACAAAGACCTACCATGACAACAGAAAAACCAAAAAGATGTCAACTGTGTCCTATGAGAAAGTACAGGAAAACAAAACGTATGTGCTATCAGTATAAGTGATATTTGTGTGTGGCACCTGCAGTTTTCATGTGAAGACTGCCTTGGGTGTGACAGTTGAAGCAAAGATTATTTCCGTAGTAGGCTTATATTTGCATTTACATTGTAGTTCATATGGATTTTTATTTCTGATTTTATCTTTTAGGATTTGACAGCAGGTAGACACCTGATGTGAAAATGTTGATGTTTACTCTGAACACTCAGTACATATTTGATATTTTATTTTATAGATATCTTATTTTCCTGCTAAGTATACATTGTACAATACAGTAGGAAGCACCTGACAAAAAAGAAAGACAAGAGAGGTGACAAGAATGGCTTGCCACACAGGAAAGGAAAGCAAGCACATGTGCTGTCAGTGTAAGCAACATGTGTACATGAAATACACAGTTGTCATGTATGAAGACTGTCGTGAATGTGACAATTGAAGCAAAGATTAATTTTGCTGTAAAGATCTATTAGTATTTTCATTGTACTTAATATAGGAATTTATTTCTGACGTTATATTTTAGGTTTTGCAAGCAACTACACAGCTGATGTGAAAATGTTGATGTTTATTCTAAATATGTAATACATATTTAATACTCAGCTTATTGATATTTTATGTTTCTGTTAACTACACTTTGTATCATATAATAAGAACCTCATGACAAAACAGCAAGACCAGGTAGATGTCAAATATGTCCTAGAAAAAGGCCAGGAGAACAAACACATGTACTGTCAGTATAAGCAATATATATGTATGGAACATGTTGTTGTCATGTGGGAAGACTGCCTTAGGTGTGATAATTGAAGTAAGATTATTCTTTTTTTTTTTTTTTTTTGGTTTTTTCCTGGTACCAGGAATCGAACTCACGACTTTGCGCTTGCCAGGCGGGCACTGTGCCGCTGAGCTAAACTCCCGGCCCCAAAGTAAGATTATTCTTGTAGAGTTCATTGTATTGGTATTTTCATTGTAGTTCATACAGGAATTCATTTCTGTTGTTATCTTTTAGACTTTGTACACTGAAAAATAGTCAATGTTGAATGTTTTGAAGCCTTTTTATAAACAATAAATATTAAAAATTCAATACCTTATATTTTTATGTTTTCCTACTAAGTACTCATTGCTTAATATAATAAAACTCATAAAATTAATAATTTATCAATAGAAATATTCTAAGAATAAATGTGAGTTTAATACACCTACCACAATGCACCTTCATGACTAAACTGGCATTATGCCTCTTGAACCTCTCTTCTTGGTGCATTGCCCAGTATCAGGACCTTTGTTATAGCAGCACAAAAGTGATGAAGACACAACTCTAATAGCAAGTCTGCTGGAATCAGGAGACACTGTCTGGGACCCATGCGCACACCTGGAGGCTGGTCCAAGAGACAAGCTGGACCCAGATGTCATGCAAACGAGTTCTGACTGTATTCTGTAGGTACTGGGGAACCATGTCAGAACAGTGCTGTCACAGGGGTGAGGCACCCATTCTTGCAGGGAATGGGTGAGGCAGCACATGTGTTGGTTGACAAGGAAGAAACTAGGAAGTGGAACTGGAGACAGATAAGCATTGGCTGCTTGTGAGAAGCCTTTTAGAGGACTGACCCAACAAAATGATGGGCTGAATGGAACAGAGGGAAAGAGCAGAAAAAAGAAGGAATTTGGGATTATGGCTTGTGGTGCCTGGATGATAACATATTAAGAAAATAATCAGAGGAAAGAAAGGAGTGGATGAAAGGGAAGAGATGAATGGATATCTTTAGAGCCACCAAATACTTGCGGAGAGAAGACTACATTTCACCACTGTTTCTACAATACATTCACTCAGATGTTAACATTGCCTAATTAGAATATATCTTACAATTAATGTTTCCAGAAAGTCATGCATCATAGTTTACTTAACTGCCCTTTCTCATTCTTAGTGTGCATTCAAAAGATCACTTGACAGTCAGTGGTATCTTAGACTGTGTAAAAGAGATTTGATGAACTGAGGCAGTTGGCCATCAGAGGCATTGGTGTTCCGAACTTACTGCTCTGTGGCACTTTGGTGATCTTCAGAACAAATTCCTTGTCTTCTTAGGACTCCCTTCATCTCTAAGTTTGGGCTAGTAGTTGGCTCAGAAAAACATTTACATTAGAGGAGTTGCCTTGGACTCCCTGACAAGTGCAAAGGTTTTGAGTGAAAGATGTTGTAGGATGAAATCACTTAGCAATGAGCCTCCCCTCTGCCAGCCACATGTGCGTCTTCTCGTCCATGAAGAGTTCCAACAAGCCTTGCATTAATCAGCTGAGGAATGGATTTTTAAGTGCATATCTATACAACAGAGTACTATTTAGCCCCCAAAAGGAACAAAGTCCTGATTCATACTACAGCAAGGATGGACTTGAAAACTTTATGCCAAGTGAAAGAAGCCAGTTTCAAATGACCACATTAGATATGACTAAATTTCCACAAAATGTTCAAAAAGATCAACTCCCATGAAGAGAGAAGAGGATTAGCAGATTAGTGGTTGCCAGAAGGGCTGGGGAACTGTGAGGTGAGAGCTAAGAGAGGCAAGGATTCTCTGGGGGCGATAAAAATGTTCTAAAATTGATTGTGGTGAGGTTACAACACTATACAAAAAGCCACTGAATTTTACACTTTAAGTGAATGGATTGTACAATATATGAATTATACCTCAGTATGCTTTGTTTAAAAGATACTCTGCCTCCATTTTTAAGAGATTCATTTTGCCCCCAACTGGAAAGCAAGTCTTGTAAAATTCTCTGTTTGTCTGATCCTTGAAATTACTCAAAGGAATGGTATTATTTTCATAATTTTCTTTTCATCAAGTTCGTTGTTGGTGTATACAAATGCTAATTATTTTTGTATGTTGATTTTGTGGTATCTATACATGATGGAATACTAGGCTATACAAAAGGACAGACTGGAGATATTTGTAAGAAAATGGATGCATTTGAAAAGTATAATGTTGAGTAAAATAAACCAGACACACAAGCTCATCTACCATGTGGTAGCTCTCATTTGAGTAAGGCAATGTACAAAAAAAAGATTAATAAAGGATGAAGAGAAGCAGACAAGGAGATAGATCTCTTGCAAATGGGAAGGAATCCAAGCAACTGAAGGTGAGGGTTGAGGGGGAAAGGAAGAGGAAATCAGTAGAATAAAGGTGTGCCATGTGCAGAACCTAATAATCTCAGTGAATGTAAAGTAGCATATGCCATAAACATGAGCTAAGATTAATGATATCAACAAGAATGAAACTGGAGCCAGGTGTAGTGTGCACGACTGTAATCCCAGCACTTGGGAGCCTGAGGCAGGAGGATCACCATGAGTTTGAGGCCAGCCTGCGCTATGAAGTGAATTCAAAACCAGTCTGAACTACATAGTAAGACTATGCCTCAAAAAAGAAAAGAAAAGAGAAATGGGGGAAATTGAGTAGGATGGAGGGAAAGGGAGGAAAGGGATTAAAGAAAGAAACAAGTTGTGAAAAACAAGCTGGGACAAGGTACTCTGTCTAAAAGGAGACAAAAGCACATGCAGATGTAGGGCTTGAAGCCTGCTAGTCTGGACTGGAGTCCTAGTTCTCCACTTTCTGAGTGACAGTGGATCACTGACTCAGCCTGTCTGTGTCCAAACCTTCTGTCCGAACAGGGATATAGGGATTCTGTCTTCCTTCAAGGTTTTAATTAATTTTGTAATCCTTTCTGAGGCAAGGCAGTGGTGGCCTTCTCACCCCCATGAAAGGAAACCCATTTGAGATTGGAGGAAGGTGGCATGCTGCAGGAGAAGAGGGGAAGAGGCTGCATGGTGAAAACATTCTCTGAACCCTGGAAATGCTCCTTATGTGAGCAAGAAGTTCCCTTCACTGTTTTTATGCCAGCCACAGACAGATGCCTGTCTTTGAAATGCAAAGAGCCTCAGTGAGTACAGAGGAATTGGATGCACGTAATTTTGACAGAGGTCAGACCTGTGTAGGACAGATGAAGGGACAGGGAAGCTCAGAAAAGAGGAGGAGAGCAATCCTGGATGGGAAAACCAGAGAAGGTTTCCTCGTAGATGCTGCTGTATCTTTCTGGTAGACGAGTCTTGAAGGTAGAGAGGTTGTGTCCTGTGTCATGTCCAGAGGAATCTTTCTCCTTCTCCTTCTCCTTTCCTTTTTCCTTCTGCCTTCTTTGTTTTTTTT
>NW_004955408.1:26799678-26837308 GCF_000276665.1 Chinchilla lanigera | reverse complement strand
TCTTTCTTTCTTTCTTTCTTTTCTTCTTTTGATATCTGGTCTCACTAAGTTGCTAAGTTTCCCTAGCTGAATTTGAACTTCCTCAGCCTGCCAGAGTGTTGGGATTATAAGCTTGCACCACAGCCAGCTTGGTCACAGGAATCTTAAAGAACAAATTCACTGCCTCTTGTTGGGATCTCCCACCTTGTACTACTCCATCTGTGTCTATAGTTCAGGGGCCTCAGCCCCTCCAGGGTCCATTCTTTAAGGTGATTGACTAAAACTGTTCTCTGTCCTCAGGTGTCTCCTATCTCCTTACACTCTCAACTCAAAGCTATTTCCAGGCCAGTACATCCATTAAGCACCAGAGGCACTGTGCTCTAAAAGTCCCATAGGCCCATAAAATGTGTCATTTTATATTAAAATGAGAAAAATATTGATAGGAGAATAATGCATATAATAATAAATCAAGCCTGAATTATATTCATATTTATATGAACATACCAACAAATTAATGAAATAAATTTTAATTATTTTTTAATGGAGAAAGAGGTCCAGAAAGACAAAAATACTTAAAGGTCCTGGAAATAATGAAGGCCTTCCTCATGTCCCTTAGTGAAGCCTTTCCTTGTGCCCTCAACTGCAGGAGACTTCTCCTCCCTTATTTGGATAGTTATTATTTGCTTTTCTAGTATTTTTTTGTTTATGTTAACTTTATAAATATTTGCCATTTCTCCAACTCACTATGCACTGCAGGAATGCAGGTGTCATGAGCACTTAGTATATTGCTATGGGTGAATAAAGGGATGGATAGATGAATGATTGGAAGAAATTTTGTTTTGAAACAGTGTGTGTCCTTTCTCCACATCTTTACATTATTTAAGCAACTAAGCAATACGATTCTTCCTGTACTTAGTTCCAATGGCAATTTCCTTTTCCGTCACCCCAGATGGGAACTGACCAGTTAGATAAAGCCAGCCCACATAAATTTCCATGGAAAAGATTCTGTGTCAGTTTCAATTCTATTTCTCTCATTCTATCTTCATATCATGGAGACATAAGGGATAAAGGAGTGACTTTAGGCAGATTTTTCTACATTTGGGAATCATATTTGCCTGGGTTTTACTCTATCTCAGATATTGAAAATGACACTTTCAGGATTTATCACCTGGAATTTGTCTAGCTCTGGAATTATTCTTCTTGACGTGCATTTGTAAGGTCTTTTAGTTTGTTTGTTCATCTATTCATTGGTTTTATAAATATTTATTAGTACCTGTTCTGTGGATGAAGGGGACTGTACTGGAAATGTAGAGCATTGATTAAAACCAAGCACAGGCCTTTTAAATAACCTCTTCTTTCCTTCCTCACCCCCACTGTAACACTGTGAAGAATTTCTCCTGATAACCCCTTTCTTGCTTCATCTGTCTCCATCATAATATTTTCTCTTTCTTCCTTTACTGCTCTTAGGACTCAAAATCTTCTCCCTCTGATGAGCAGAATAATTCACTTCTACCTCTTGCTCAGTTTGACAGGATATATTCTTTTCTTTCTCCTTTGAAAACAGTTATCATAATAAATAGAAAAAATGTTTTGTTGTGTGAACATTTGTAGTTAGAACTTCATTTTAATATTATCCTTATGGATTCCCCCCCCCCAGGAGAAATGCTACAGAAAAGAGAAATTTCTCAGTGACTTTATCTGTATAGAGCCTGAGAGCCTGAAATTAAAAATAAAAACTTGAGTTTATTATTAAAAGAAAGATGCATCTTTCCTTTCTAGAAGCTTTGGAATTGGAACATACACAATTGGAATATACTCAATTGAGTGACTTATTTAATTAAAAGATTCTGTGTGGCTTCTGGAGATCTATGATCTAGGCATCCTAATAACCTAACTAGAATCTTATATTTCTGCTTCCTCAGTATAATTTCAGTTTCTCAAGCTTGTGATTTTAAGATGTCTGTCACCATTACCTTGGGTCATATGCTTTCGTATTCAACTCTAATAGAAAAGAAAATCTGCTTATTACTCATGTGAGTCAATTAACTAATACAGAAACTTATTGGCTCGGATCGACCTGGTTTCGGTTTTGTGTCCATCCTTAATCTTATCACTGTGCCCAGCTTAAGGCAATAGGACTTGAGCTTGGAGACATAAATGGAGTCAATCTTACCTATACTTCAACATCCATGAAATTCAAGTCCACCTATGGAAGAAAACTAGTTGCAGGAGAAGTTCCCAATCTATAGATATTCACAGAAGGTCTCTTCACACACCAGGATCTGCAGTCATTTCTGAGAAGGTCTCACTAGGACTTGGCCCTTGAAGTTTATGTAGGATCTGAGAAGGCAAAATATGGAGGGTCCGTAGGATATGACCCAAGACACAGATGTGCGGATGCTCTAGGGTCATGGAAATAGAAGATCCATCCAAACTGATCAAGTTTGGTGCGGACATAAAATTCTAAGGAAGCTATGCTAGCAGTTTCCCTTCTTTTTAACAAATACCTGAGATGATCAACTTGTAAGGAGAGGCTTACCTTGGCTTACAACTTTAGAAGTTTTAGTATATGGTTGGTTATCTCCATTGCTTTTGGGTCTGTGGTGAGTCCACCCTCACAAGGAGTGTGATGAAGCAAAGCCGATCACCTCTTGGTCAGGACAAAAAAGAGTGAGGAAAGGGTCCAGGCCCCACTATCTTCTTCAACAGAACACCTTCAGTGATCTGATGACCTCCCACCACTATGTCCTACCTCTTAAAGCTCTGCCATCTCTGGATAGCACCACACTGGGAACCAAGCTTTTAATATATGGACATTTGAGGAATATGTAAGATCCCCACCACAGCAGAAAGGACATGCAAAGGGGAGTTTTAAGAACTCAGTAGGATCCCTGAATGGCTAACAATCAAGACCTTCTTTTGAGGGTGACAAGGGGCCACTGGGGTATTTTGTGCAGCCATGAAGTCAAACTCAGTATATAGTAAAGTCATTCAGTTAAGATATCATGGTTGGAATACAAAATGTCCCTCAAAATGTTCATTGTGTTGATGGCTTGGTTGCCACATGATAGACTTTTTTGAAGTGATGGGATCATGAAGGCTTTAACCTAATCGATGAATTAATCTATGCTTATTGGGAGCATGGGCCTGAACAGATGAGACAGGTCACAGAGGTTTGGCTGTGGAAGGCATAATTTTGTTTCTGGGATTCCTAAACTCCTGGCTGCCACGAGGTGAGCGGCTTGCTCTACCACAAGCTCGTCACAATGGTGTGCGGCCTCAGCTCAGGTCCAGAAGCAATGCAGCCAAGTAAACATGGGCTGAAGTCTCTGAAATTGTGAGCCAAAACAAACTTTTCCTCCTTCAAATTGTTCTCAGGTATTTTGTCACAGCAGTGAAAAACTAACACATTCTGAAAATGGACTGTAGTTGAAGAGACCAGAGGCACTGAGAAAGTGACCCACCCGGGGTGAGATCTGTCCTGGTGAGAGGCAAACTCAGTCTTGTTCCAAATGTTGGTCAGACAATGTGGACTGGAACCTAAAACTTCCTAAAATCACCAAATCTGCCAGAGAATTATGAACAGAGTAGCCCTGACACTGAATTTGGCTACACCCTCTAGATCTATTACTTCTTAACTGCATGTCCCAATCAAGTCCCTGAAGCTCTGGGGAAAGAACCTTGGTTTATTCATTTGCAAAATGGGGAGCCATATTCTCCGTCTTGAAGCATTGTGAGGATTCAAGTATTTAATGTCAGTCCTTAAGAAGTAATAGGCTTTTTAAACAATTAACACTAAAAATGGGAGTTCCTTCATCTTCTTCCCCCCAGGCCAAACTATGTCCTTTGTGCACAGGAGGAAACAAATTCTCACTGGTTGATAGAAAGAGAAATGATTCTTATTAGCTTAGGATTTTGCACTAAATGCAATTAATTATCCATTCTACCCTCCTAGTAGTCTGTGTGGAAGATTTTATTATTATGAAGTCCACCTTTCAATTGAGAGAATTGAAGCTTGGAGAGGATAGATATTTTCCCCTGTTCCTTCAGCAAAAAAAGTGGCAGAGCCAGAATTACTAGTAACTAACTCCACAGGCTACCCTTCTCCCACCCTTGACTGAGGGTCTCCAGGATTTGCCAGCATGGGCTTCAGTTCTGAAGGGCCAGCTTAATTTCATCCTGTGCTGCCATGATCTGACAAGATAGACAAACTCAAGCAGATCTGGCTAAGTGCTGTTTGTCCAGATGGACTGGAAAGAAAGGGTTTTTGCATAAAATTGCTCAGTATGGATTCCCTCTGGGGTGTTCAAAAGATTGTAGCCAAATATCTAATTGTTCTTAAACAACCTTCACACCATCCTCCAAACCTTGACCCTGGTGTTTTGCTATCCTGCAGGAACTGACCTACCTAGATAGCCTTGGGGTAGGTGGTGCATTTTTCCTCTCAGTATGGTTTTAATTCGTTGTCTTATTTTTTCCAGTGTGATGTGTGGAAAGATAAAGGGTCAGGCTCCCAGAGGCAGATTCCCATCACTTTTGATCTCTGAAACCTTGGACAAATCACATATCCTCCCGTAATCTGTTTTATTATCTGTAAAGTAGGAATTTTGATCTCACCTTGCACAGTTGTAGAGCTTACTTGAGATAATATCTCTAAAATGCTCAGCACATGCCCTGGTCTACAGTGATAATATTAGGAACAGCAATGAGTTACTCTAAGAGAAAGACAAAAACATTCATTGCTTTAAAGATCAAAATTTATTTCTCTCTCCATAACAGACCTGAGATGACAGAGAAGCTCTGGTTTGCTGATTGATTTAGCATAGTTCTTGGTATGGATGATGGATTTACTGAAGAGGGACAACCTACCCTGAGTGTGGGTGGCACCAACCGATAGGCTTACAGCCTGGATGGAATAAAAAAAAAAAAAAAAAGGAAACCAGAAGGAAAGCTGCTGCTCCCTTTCTACCCGCCATGCCATTTACTCTTTCTCCTCTATGATGTCCTCCTTTCTTGGAGCCAGCCCAACTATAGACTGTGAGCTAAACTGTGAACCAAAAATCTTTTCTCCTTTAACTTGTTAGTGTCGGATATTTTCTACCAGCAATGAGAATGCAAGACCCTGGGTGTCTCTAGAGGGTACTTGGTCTCCAACTCAACAGTCCTCGCTGTTTTGAGCTTTTGGCTCCATGTCAGAATGCTAAGCCTCCTCTACGATTGCCACTGAAAAGGGGGAAGGAGACCAGGGAACATGGGAACATGGGCTTTTCTATATTTGGGTTCAGAAATAACACAGTCTGTTCTACCTATATGTCCTTCGTAAGCCTGGCCAACTGCAGGGCATAGAAATACATTGCTCTGCGTGCCTGAAAGGAAAGGGGGTCAGATGCAGGGGAATACTAGCCAGAGTTGCCACCCATGCCAAGGGACACAGAGCACAAGGCAAACATGGATGGATGGAGAACACAGGAAAGAGGCCAGGCTGTCACAAAGCCTGTTCCAAGCACTTTGTTCTCCTGCTCCACCTATAGGACCATTGTTTTGCATCTAAGAATTCCAAACTGAGACCCAGGGCAGAACAGAGAGTCTGGTTTTATTTTCAAGTGTCGTATTTCCTGGTATGGTTTGTATCTAATGTCTCCTCAAGGCTTCATGCAGTCATAGGGCTTTTTCAGAGGTGGCTGAATCTAGAGTGTGTGAAGGGACTGAAGGTGTGTGATTAGTTGTTTTGCATAGTTCTGGATGGGATTAAGGGTATGAGTGCTGTACCTGCCCTACAGTGGTAGCCTACATACAATATAAGGGACAAAAGCCTTGTCTTCCCCACTTGTTGCTTTGCTACTTTCTGCCTGCTATGACTGTTTTCTTCTGCCATGCCACCCTATCTTAGAACCCACCAATTATGGGCTGAAACTTGGACAAACTGTGAGCTAAATAAAGCTTTCCTTGTTTAGCCTTGTGTGTCAGGTATTTTGTCTCATCAACAACAGAAAAATAACTAAAAATGTTCCCATCATGCCTTCCCTTCCTCTGCTAGGGCACAAGCACAAAATCAGAATTATCTGAAGAACTGAAAGAAAAGTTTGGTTTTTAGATTCTAAATGTGTTTTATTCTTGGATTCCCACTTCAAAGCCCACTTGCTTTATGGAGAAGGCTCAAAATAAGGGAATTCGCTAAAGAGCTCTTGGCAAAATTCTGCATTTGGAGATGGATAGTGGATAGAGAAATTCCAGCTCCTTCCTGTCACTGCGTTGTCTCTAGGAGATCATTTTGCCTCTGAGACTCTTTTTCCTATGTGATGGTCCCCCCCTCACCTACAGCTTCACTTTCATGGCTTCAGTTACCCAGGATCAACTGAGGTCCAAAAACACCAGCATTTGTCTTGACTCTGTGGTGTACATTTTATTACAATATATTATTATAATTGTCCTCTTTTATTATTGGTTATTATTGTTAACTTGTTACTGTGCCTGTCTTACGCATTTTATTATAGATTTGTACATATAGGAAAAACATGGACCGTGTAGGGTTTGGTATTATGTGCAGCTTCACACATTCACTAAGGGTCTGGGAACACATGACCCACAGATTAGAGGGGACAGTCTGGCGGGAACATTTTCCCAGCAAGGTTTTTGTAAGAATAAGAGATAATGCTTGCACTCACATGGACCCTAAGAGGTGTCCTCCCATTCCTGTTCCTAGTTATTAACCTACAAGCTTTCTGGTGCTTGACCAGACTCTTGAGACTTGGCTGAATGATAGGTTGAAGGAACAACATATTTCTCTCATCTTTGCATTTCCTATGGCATCATCCCTTCACTCACCCAAATAGCCAGGATGGGTGTTCTACATTCATTACCTGTAAGAAGAAATGTTAAGCCAGGCCTTTTAATTGCAAAAGTTAAAGCTTTTGAAGGAGCATGCAAAATTCTTGACATTATAATAAATTTGGGAAGACACAGTGTTGTAGTAAAACTAGATCCTGCCGCTAAAGTCAGCCCAGGAATTCTCTGGGGTAGCAGTGGGGACTAAGTGAGGAGAGGGTACTTTGACAGGTACCTTAGAATGCTACTTTGCTCTCTAGCTCTTCAGTGTCTGTCTAGCTCCAGGGTAAGGAAGGAGATGGAAAATGAGATCTGACAGCGGTAGGTAGCATAATCACTTTTCCAGGGAGAGCCTTGGGAGGTGGCACCCTCAAAGAGGAGAGGCCATGGGGTGTGACTGAAAGGAAGGTCTCAAGAGACCCTGGAGGATGGAGTAGCTGAAAGGTGTAAGATCCTTTAACCAGGAATTTTTGAGTCTGGTTCCTGAGGCTACTGCTTCTCTGACTGTTGAACTCTCTCATCTTAACATCAACTAGATTGAAAGTGAAACTCAGTTTCCCCAGATTCCCTTGCCTTTGGTAATATTTATGTGACTTAGGTTTTGCATGCTGACTGTTTTAGTGGCAGGGCACAAAGGAAGTTGGTTGGGGATGGTGTCCTGCAGTGAGAAGAGTTGGGGAAATGTCTGTTTCTTCTGGGTGAATTTTGATGAAGTATAGGCTGGGCACCCCTAATCTAAACCATTTGAATCCCAAGATCCAGGCAGGAGCTTCTGTCACAAAGCTAAATCCCCTGCTATTAAATGTTGCATTTTATTTTATTTTTATTTTGGGCTTTTTTTTGTTTGTTTCTTTGTTTTCTGGTAAAGGAAATTGAACTTAGGACCTTGTGCTCGCCAGGCAGGTGCTTATAACACTGAGCTATATCCCCGGCCCCCAAGATCCAAAGTGCTCCAAATTCTGTTTCTGAGTGCTGGCATTACTTATCAAGTGAAAAATTTCATAGCATAAAACTTAGCTTCGTGCACAAAATTGTAGATAATGTGTAGAATTACCTTCAAGCTACATGTATAAGGTGTCAATAAAATGAAAACTTTGTGCTTAGACTTGGGACCCATCCCCAAGATACCTCATAATGCATGCACAAATATTCCACAATCTGAAAAAGTCCAAAATCCAACAGCACTGCTAGTCCCACACATTTCAGATAAAGGAAGCTCAAGTTATCACAGCATTGCTGTGTCGAGTGGGAGGTATCATTGGCAGGCCTGCATTTTCACGATGTGAGTTCTAAAGTGGCTGCTTCTCAGGCCTCCCAGAAATTCTGTGGAGCTTCAAACAAATCCTGTTCTGCTTAATCACTTACCAGTACAATTATTTAAATGCAGGTTGACCAAAAATGCATATCGTTGTTATTTTTACAAGATAACAAGATACATAAAAATGGAAATTTAATCAAATTTATTCAATACAAGAATTGACTGCTTAGCTGGAGATATAGCTCAGTGGCACAGTGCCTGCCTGGCAAGCAAAAGGTCGTGAGTTTGATTCCTGGTACCAAAAATAAAATAAAATGAAACAAAATAATTGACTGTTTGAAATGACACCTGCCTGAGCAATGCCTGGGATATTCAGTACATAAACAAACACCCTGCCCAAGTGATACTCATGGTGAACTGTTAAGTGGTTAAACTACTATGGTAGGGCCTGCCATTTGCAAGAAAGAATGCTGATTGACACAGTGACTTAGCAGGAAAATTCGTGCTCAACAGTAAAACAAGTGTAGGATAACAGAGAGCACCAGATGAGCATTTTATAATCCACCCCATCCCACATTGCCATCATTTACTCCGTGGAACTCAGATACCACTTCAGTGTCATGAAGGGGTAATGAATTACAATTACAATTACCTCCTACCATTTAGCAGAGTGGTAATTCTACGTAGATATTCAGGATGTGTGGGTGATCTGGCAGCAACATCTGTCACCACATTGATTGCCAGGGTTGATTTGGCTGCTCTGGCTGGCTAGGCAGGTGTTCCCTTCTTCCTTCAGTGCTCCATGTACAGCCTTCCTGAAGTTGCACACTTGGTGGAAGAGAACGACCACCCCCAATACAGGACCATTCCCAGGTCGAGGGTATAGGAGTAGCTGTGCTCCCCTGCTAGAACCTCCAAACAAGCTCTCATAGTAGACATTAAGTACTTACACTATCTCCTAGAAAGTCACTCTTACTCAATGCTTAAATTAATAACGAGGTTTATACTCAAAAGAAATGCTCATGGTTAGAAAGAATAAGCAAGCCAAGAAACTTTTAAATCTTTACCTCAAATCCTTAGGACGGCTTCTGTCAAAAAGCAGAAAATAATTATTACCAAGGATGTAGATAAATGGAACCCATGTGCACTGTTGGTAGGATAAAAATGGTACAACCAATATGGAAAATATTATGGAAATTCCACAAAAATTAAATCAGAATTACCATATTATCCAGAAATTTTGCTTCCAAGTACACATGCAAAAGAAGTGAAAGTAAGGTATTTAAAAATATTTAAAAACCCAGGTTCATAGCTACATTATTTGTGATAGCCAAAATGTAGAATCCCAAATGTTTATCAATGGATATATGGAAAGAAATGATGTAGTATATATTTAGAATGGAATATTATTTAGGTTTAGAAAGGAAGGAAATTTTGATACATTCTACAACAAGGAAGAACTTTGGGGTTGTTATGGTTTTAATCTAAAATGTCCCCCCAAAGTCTCATGTTCAGAGGTGGGCCTGGTCAGAAAGAGCAATCACTTTGGGGGCATCACCTGGAAGGGTGTATTCTCACCCTTGGCTCCTCCGTTCTCTCTCTGTTTTCTGGCCACCAGGATGCAAACAGATTTTCTCTGGCCGCCTCTTCCACCATATGGTTTCTGCCTTGGAGCTTGCTAACCACGGTGGAACCCACTGAAACCGTGAGCCAAAATAAGCCTCTCCTGTAAGTGGTAAGTGTTGGGTATTTTGTCTAAGAAACAAAAATGTGAGACATATAAATGTCATTATACTAGATGTAATAACCCAGGGGCAAAAGGACAAATGTTGTATGATTCTCTTTGTATTGCAGTTACCTAGAATAGGCAAATGAGACAAATATAAGATGTTAGTGAGTGGAGAGGAGTGGAGAAAGGGGAAGTTATTAGTCAATGGCGGCAGAGTTTGGAAATGGAAAAAGTTTCTGAAAATGGATAATTATGATGGTTACACAGCAATATAAGCATACTTAAGCTGTTTAACCTACTTATGGTTCATTTAAAAATAGCTTAGAAAGTAAATTTTATGTGAGGCTATTTTATTATAATTAATTTTTAAAAATTACTATGGAGATAAGCCAGTTAGAATCTTAGAATGCTGGCATGAGAAGCATGGTTAGAAATCACACAATTCCCAGAAGGGAAACCTAGGACTCAAGGAGGGGAAGTGAGTTGTTCAGAAAGACAGACATTTGATGTAGGCTGCTCTTATTGTTGCCTTCCATCCTGTTGTGTGCCAGTGCTAGGGTACCAGACATGATGCACCCATCCTCCAGAGCTCTGTCCTGTCAGGATCTGCTCAGGTCCCTGGCTGTAGCATAATTGAAGATGACTCACGGAAAAAGCCAGAACTTGAATCAGCAGACCCCAGATGCTGATTTCATCTTCTTGTGCCCCAAACGGTGTGTTTGTCAATCTCTGTCACACAGATGGGCACTAGTGAAGAAGTAACATCACACTGATGACGTGGTACCCTGATTTCAAGTGGCTGGTCCCCTAGGTGGCCTCATGTTGAAGGTTTCCCCAATGTGGTAAAATTTAAAGGTTGTGGAATCTTTGACAGGGGGCCTAGTACAAGTTAATTAGGTCAAGGGGTACGCATTGCCCTTGGAAGGGATCAATGCTAGCCTCATGTTCTGAGTTAGTTCTAGTGAGAGCAAATTATCATAAGAGAGCAAGATTGGCTCTTCCACTGTGTCTGGCTTCTCATTATCTTGTGATCTTTTCCTTTTCTCATGAGCTCCTCCATGATATGATGTAGCAGATGGGCCTCACCTGGGACTATACAGAGAAAGATGCATAATCTCATACTTTAAGCCTCTAAAACTGAGCTACTTAAACCTATTTTCTTTACAAATACCCAGCTTCAGGTATTTTGGTGCAGTAACAGAAAATGGACAAATATCTATGGTTACCCTCTACTAGTTTTTAATGCATGCTAGATTGTTTGTGTATGCTACCACCTTAGTCCTATGAAAGAGATATTATTTTTATGGCCACCTAACAAATGAAGAAACTGATACTAGAAATATAAAGTAACTTGTCCAAAGCCTGCTGGTTGGCCCCTGATAGAGGCAGGGCACCTTGTAGGTTCAGAATGCCCATCCCTGCACCCAGCACTTGTTTGCTGAAGTGAACTCAGTATTTCTGACCATGTAGTGCTTGAGAGAAACATTGTCATTTCTTAACCCACCAGCATGTAATGGGATTCATGGGTAATTGTAGTAATTACAGCTCCTATTATTAAATAAATGGTTATCTTAGACCGTAGATCCGTATACATACTGATAGACCAGTTAGTTTCTTCTTCCTTTGGGAATCTCTTTCCAAAGAAGCAAAAACATTAGAAATGCTTAGGGGTTCATTCATTGACATTGTTTACAGAGAATGAACACATTTGTCTGATTATTCTCCTCAAAATAAACTATAGAATACTAGGATTGAGCCCCCTTAATAAAGATCACTGCATTTGCTCCTTTCTCCATTGCACAGATAAGAAAATGGAAATCTGGAGAGGTTAGGAGGCCTCCATTTGACAACAGAGGTGGGAGTGACCACTGCTGCATGGCCTTGACCAGGTACACATGAGACACTGGGAAAATCTTTGAACAGAGGACTTCTAGGTACACCAGGGGTGGGAGAGGACCATCTCTCATACATGTAGGCCAGAACTGCTGATGTATGCCAGACCTTGAAGTCAGCTATGAAGTACAGGTCACTGTGCCCATTCTGAGGATGAGGAAATACCCTCCAAGAGGTGAGGTCCTTGCCCCAAACCCCAACCACTCAGTGAATAATTAGTGTGCTTCAAATCAGCATGGCTCTTGAAGTTCCTGGAGAAAAACAGTGAAAGGGTTTAGAAATAAAGACAAGAGACAAAAGCTGAGATCAGGTGGAGCCCTATCTCTCCTGATGCGAGGAAAGGAAATCAGGTCACACTCTGAAATCAGTCCCATGTGTGAGGCTAAGACAAAGCCAGCCCAAGAACATGGAGAGCTCCTGAGCCATGTAAACAAGCTGTTCCAGCTTTCAAACAGGCTGCATGCAGAAAGGTTGAAATTTACATCAACCTCCTGAGTGTATAAATAAACTCTCTGTAGTCCTTGGTTAGTTCCTTTCCTCCCGTCAGGAGAGAGAGGGCTCCACCTGACCTCAGCTTTCATCTCTTGTCTTTATTTCTACATCCTGTCATCATTTTTTCCCGGGAACTTCAAGACCCATGCCAGTTCACAGCAATTTTCATCATTAAACTGACTAAAATCCAGAAATTAATACCTGGTACAGATGAAACTATGGGAAAAGAAGCATCGTCCTCTATTGATGGTGGGAGTATAAAAGGGGACATACACTAGAGAACAAAGTGTGGTTGTACCTGTCAAAATCACAAACACTTACTGCAGGTGGACCCAGGAATTGTACTTCTGAATATTTACCATAGCTGTACTATCACGCTTGTATGAAATCATGAGTTTACAGCCATATTTTGAATGTCCCCTCCAGCACTCAATTTGGAATGAAATCTTCACTGTAATTGTACTGAGCGGATTAAACCTTGAGCACGTTGCCCTGGGGAAGGGATTAATGCTGTTATTTTGAAGATGAGTTAGTTATCATAGAAGTGACTTCCTGAAAAAAATGCTGAGTTCAGCCCAGTTTTCTCCCTCTGTCTTGCTTCTACTCACTCGCTCTTTTGCCTTATTGTAACAGAATATAAAAGACCTCACCAGAGGTCAACACCATGATTTTAGACTTCCCAGCTTCCAGAACTAAGAACCCAATAAACCTCTTTTGGTTATAAATTATCCGGTCTCAGGTATTCAGAAAATGAATGATGACAAGTAAAAAGTTCTGTGTTACCATATTATAATACCAAAAGATTCAAAATAGCATCTCAGGGTTTGCTCACTGGTAAAGAACTTGCCTAAAAATGTGCAAGGTTTTGGGTTCAGTCCTGCACACTGGAAAAAAAAAAGATCCTCAACAACCTAAAAGCCCATTAATAGAAAACTGTTTAAATAAATTGTGGTAAGAGTCATACAGTGGAGAACAGGTTAAAAAATTATTTATCAGCATGAACAAAAAGGTATGAACCAGTATGAACAAAAAGGTGGAAAAAAAAACCAAAGTAAAACAGAGTATACAACACCCTACATTTGTGTAGGCGCCTAGTATACATTTCTATGCTTATGGAACACGTGGAGCACAAATGATTGGTCACCCAAAAAACTAGATGGCTAAGAAGGGAAAGGGGACAGGGAAGGAGACAAGAAAAACATATTTTAAAGTTGGTTTTCTTTAAACTCAGGAATTTCCTATTTAAAAATGTGTACAATGACAAAGAAAATACTTGCTATCAAGCCATAGGCTTATTTTGTAACTTATCCCCCCAGCCAAGACTTGAGCCTTTCAATACTTTCCTAAATAAATTCAATTAATTTTATGCTCATTCAATGAATCCACATTAAACCACTGCTGCCAGGGAAGAAGCAAAGTAGAGAGAAGCAGCAGCGGAGATCAAATGTCACTGCCTGGTTTTCCTTTCCCAGACTTCTCCCTGCCCTGTGTAGCATTAACCCTTCCCTCTCCCACATTCCCACTGTGGTAGGTCAGAATATGCCACCCCTATTATGAATGATTGTTGAGTAGAAAGCAATTAAGAAATAGCAGCAGCAGAAGAGCTTTCTGCCTACCCCTTATTTTCCAAAAAGCAGGATATAAGTTTGTGATGGTGTCACTCTTCCCCTGGCTACCTGGAAGGACAGGATTAACCAGCAGAGACAGCTGTCAGCTGGGGACAGCTCCAGAGGAGTCAGTGCAGCAAACCTTACTAACAGCCCTGCTCTACCATTTCTGCCACAGACTCCACCATCCCCACTCAGGCCTCTGGAATCTCTAACTGCTTCCCTTTGGCCTCTCACTCCTCTAAAATACATTGTTTTTTGTTGATGATCCCACATAAGCCAGAGTTCTAAGTCCCTGCTCTGTCACTTTTCCTTGAGGTTTCTCCTACAATGCTTGTTTTTCTCACATTAATGTGTCCACTGGTGGCACATTTAGGCTCAAATATCAAATTTTATAGGACAAGGAGGAAGTCTCCTCTCCCACCCCATCACCATGACCTAGAACTGTTATAACGCAAGCCACAGAGAGTGGAAGGCATGTGTCAGTAGAACTGAGAGGAAGTGTGACTAACAAACAGGTTTTGGTGTTGGACAGAGATAGCTTGGAATTTATGCCTGGTCATGCATATGCTATGTGACCCCAGCAGAGGGGCCAACCTTTCTGGGTTTTTTGCTTCCCTTTCCATTACATGGTGGGAATATTTCTTGGTTGTGTGGTAGGCATCAGGTGGATTTGAGGAACTTGGGCAACAAAGAGATTAGCACAGTGTCTGGTACCAACAAAGTGCTCCCTCAGTATCATTTCTGCTGAGTGGTTCCACACTCTGAAACAGCTACAGTCTGTAAGGAGCTGGGTAGGGTCCTGGGAGATGCCTGAACCAAAGGTAAGTCCTAGCTCTCATAGAGTATGCCCTCTAGTCCCATGGTGGTATTGTCACAGCTGATCTGCTCACAGAAGCATACCCTAGCCACTAATCTGTGGGAAGGGCTGGATACTAGACAGCACCCTGCTCTATTATGCCAACACTGCCTTGGCTCCCATCTCTGCTCCAGACAGACCTGCACAGGGCACCTGCTCAGAAAGGCTGCTGCAGGTTGCAGAGCCGAGGAAAGACTTCCTCTCAGGGTTATAAAATGACAAATGATCAGACTCCAGCATGCTCAACTTTGAATCCGCAACAGGGCAGCTGGAACTGAAGGCCTAAAGCAGACAGGGCCTCTCCTAAGAGTTTCTTATTAGAAACCCAGCTTCAGTATCCATATTCAAAGTGCCATGTGACCAGTCTAAGGTGCCCCTGCCACTTGAAGCCAAGGCATGTCATGTACTTTAGGGAACTGCGTAAAATGTGATTATAAGGTAGCACTTTCTTATTGCTAAGAGATGTGCTAGGTCCCAAAGTAGAGGTGGTCTTGGGTCCTCTTACCAAGGACTTCTGAGTGGGAGACAGCCTGGCTCTCTCAGAGGGGGAGACAAAGCCATTTCAGGTGAAGGTAGGTGTGTGTGGCATAGATGGCTGGGGAAGAAGCCAGCAGGAGCCAGTGTGGGGTCCAATGGCTTGGGAGGGTTAGGATGAAGATTCTGTTCTTCATCCTAAACTTGAAGGGGTTTCTAGAAGTTATACAAGCTGTTACCTTCTTTCAAAAGAGTCTTAGGAGACTTGAGATGAAATTCCCAGGGAAGGATGTGATAGGGACAAGCAGAGTTCAGAATAGGTGTAGGGGGATGCTATGGTGTGGCTGTCTCCTCCAAACCTCATGTGTTATGGTGTGGAAACATAATTGCCACTGTAATAGTATGAAGGGTGGGCTGGGTCATGAGGGCTCTGCCATCATGAATGGATTCACACTGTTGTTTAAAGAATAGGTTAGTTACCTCAGGAGTGGGTTCTTGATAAAAGAATGAATTTTATATTCATTCTCTCTCTCTCTCTCTCTCTCTCTCTCTCTCTCTCTCTCTCTCTCTGGCTCTTTCTGGTTCCCTCCCCTGTCACGGGATGGGAACACAGTGACAGAGGCCCTCACTGGATGCAGCTCCTCAATCTTAAGACTTCTTAGCCTTCAGAACTGTGATCCCATAAATTTCTTTTCATTGTAAGTCACAGTCTCAAATATTCTGTGACAGCAGCAAAGATAAACTTGGGATGACTCAAAAGAACCAAGTAAGCTGGGAGAAAAAGGCCACGGTGCAGACTAAAGTGTGTAGGCTGCTTCTCTCCTCTCACAAACAAGCAGGGCAGAGCCACATTCTCTGATAGCTTCCAAATATCCAGGCAATTTATCTTCATTAGTGATGGCAGAAAGCTTTGCTGGAATGTTGGGAAATGCCAATATGGGGTAATGGCCATGAGCAGATTCTGAGAGTCAAGTGTGTACAAGATGAAGGATGCAAGAGGAAGGGGTATGCAAGGGCACCAAGAGGAGAGGAAAGACCTGTGCATGTTACTCTGTGTACCACAGGTCTCCTTAACAATCAGTGGTAGAAACAAAATTATGTTTTGTAACCAATGTCCTCTTTTATGCTATGAGGTGATCATGCCCTGTTCAGACAGTCTGACATGAAGTACCCCAGGGCAGACCACATTGGACCAGTACACTACAGTGCCCTAATCTTGCTTTTTAAATTTCCAAAGCCATTATCCAACTGCAAAAACATAAAAGATAAAGATACATCATCAGAGTCAATTATCCCACTCCTCACACTGCTGCATTCATGGGGAGACAGGGGTGAGAGGAGAAGAAAGGATGAAAGGTGGGAAGTAAGGAAAACAAGCAGGAAAGGCTCAGAGAGAGCCCAGGACAGGTCCCAGAACCCAGGGGTCAGCAGCTTAGGGTATACCCACCTCCCTGCATGAGACTTTGACCATCCCTGGAGTGTGCTCAGCCCGTAAATAGCCCAGTTAGCAGTGGGCATCTTTCATTAACAGTACCAAGAACTGGCTGGGCTGGGCTTATTATGTGTGACACCAAGGAGTAAGCATTCATCGGGCCAGGCTGCATGACATCCACTGACATGTGTCCTGGCCCTGACATTGTTTGTCCCCCACTTGACTTAGCTGCACAACTGCCACCCTTTCAGCCTCCATGAGAAGGCCATAGAAGGTTGAAGGTTGGTTGTGGGATAGACCATGAAGCCCCTCCATTGCACGCGTTGGTGAGTTGAGCAGGACCATCTGAGATCTTCCCTGCATGTACCATTACATTTGCTTTTCTAGCTTGTTGGGGCTTGGGGGGTTTGTTTTGCTTTCATAATGTGGTCAAATCACAGACATGGATCTGAGATCTAATTCTCCCAAGCTCCTGATATGTCTTAGAGATCTTTTCTTGTAAGACTACATAAGACTACTTTGTTTTTTTAATAGCTGCAAAATAATCTATAACACAGAAAGAACAATTTTTAATCACCCTCTCATGGGAAAGATTGCCTTGTTTCCATTCCTCACCATCAGATGACACTGCCATGAATATCCTTGGCTGTTCATATGTGTGGGGGTGGGTATGGTAGGAGGATATATCTTTCAATTTTGGCAGTATGGGATACTGGCATCAAACTGGTACACTTTGCTATTTTGCCTTATTCAAAGGCCTTCATTATTATCATCCCCAAGTTGGAAATAATTTCATCTAGACCCAGAAGGTAAGGAAATTAGTCAAAACAACCTGACTTGTAAAGTGGTAGAGACAGGATTTGAACACAGGTCTGCCAGCTCCAAGACTGATGGGGTGCACAATGGCCTAGATTGGAAGTAGCTTCTGTTGCCATGGCAGTGAGGAGGGTGCAGGAAGTCTAGAGAAGCCAGGCATTCTGTATGCTGGTTTAGGTGTCCCTAAAGGCTCAGATGTCTCAGCCCCAAGAACCTACCCCCTAGCACCTACCACTGCTTCCTGGACAGAACCCCTGCCCCTGGAGGCAGATCCTGCCCAATCAACCAGTCATCCTGGAGTCAGGGCTATCAAACAAAACAAATGTGCTACATGACCAGCACATGCCCAAGACTTCTTTCTCCTTCAAACCCTATTACACATATATAGCCGATGCAGCTGCATAGGGAGCAAAGTAACTTCTGCAGCACTCAGCACATTCTATCACCCAGCCCAAAACATACCCTTCATTAGTGAGGTCTAATTAATTTCTTACTCAAGTTTACTTGGAGGCCCCCAGTTAGCAAGGAAAAACCCTCGACAGATCCTGGGCCTCTGTTCCATTTTTCCCTCTGAAGTTGTAAGAGGACTTTTTCTTTCTCAGAATATATTACTTAAGGGCAGTATTTAAAACAAGAAGGTTAGAGATCAAGCAGAGTTCAGCACTAATTGGCAAGCAGAGAGTGAGTAATTAATTAATCTTCCTTTCTCTCAGCAGGCCAGGCAGGCAACCTGTTCCTCAAACCATTCGTTAATTCACTGAAGCCCACAATGACTTCCCTCTTGTCTCCTTATTTATTACACTGAGTGACAGGTGACTCTTTACCTTTCTTTCTTAGAATCTGAGCTCCTGAGTGTTCCTTGAGGGCCATATTTCTCTCCATGCCTTGCACAAAGTCAACGATGGGGTAGGAGTTCCTTAAATGTTTCAAAGGTGGAGGGCATTCCTTTCTTCCTTAGATAAATATCCCACAGCTGCCACAGACATGTGGTACTCGGGACTGTGGATTTGTCTGAGTGGGTGGCTGTTTTAGTTATCTATCACTCTAACAAAATACCAAAGATAACCAATTTAGAAGGAGAAAAGTTTCATTTGGTGCATGTTTTTAAAGTTTCCAGTCAGTGATTAAGTAGACACAATGTTTTTAGGAACTGGCTGGTGGAGGTGCTGGATAGGTTCGGCAGGGAGTGTGTGTAAAGCAAACCCACTTATACCATGCTGGGGAAGCAAAAAGGAGTGAAGGAAAGGTGCTGGAAGACCATGAACCCCTTTGGGGGCACATAGCAGTGACCTAAAGACCTCCTATTAGGCCCTGTCTCTTAAAGGTTCCAGTATAATAGCACCAGCCTGGGGAATAAGCCTTCACTACATAGACCTCTGAGGGACTCTTATTCAAACCACAGCAATGGCCAATCAATAAGTAAGCAAATGAAGATATTCAGTGTGCAAGAAAGAGCCCTGGGTAGAAGTTAAAGATACGGGATTCTCTCCTGGCCAAGTCCTAGCTTCCTCTGATCTGATAGGAAGGCCCAGGAGAACCTCTAGGACCTAATAAATCCCCTTTAATAATTGTATATATATTCTACTGGTTCTGTTCCTAATATCATGTGATTTTATTTAGCCACAGAACCCTGGGACATGGAGCCAGTGTCAGGGGGTATGGCCAGGTCCTGTAAAAGACTGCCCAAATGACATCACAAATCTTCTTTATATTATGAAGGTGACTTTGAAGACATCAATCTAAAATTAATTTATAAAGCTTTGGGATCTGATTTAGTGTTTGTGTTTTCCAGGGAGACTCACTGATGCAGTGCTATAGTTTAGCTATGGATTATTCTCACTAAAGTATGTTGAAATTTGATTCCTAATGTAAGGATGTGGAATTTTAAGGGATAATTAGATTTGAGGACTCACCCTCCTGAGTGGATTATGTCTTTCTCAGAAGACTGGATTAGATTCCTTAAAACTGGGTTAGCTCTCAAGAACTGTATTAGTTACTTCAAGATCAGATTGTTATAAAGCAAAGCTACCCCCAGTGTTGTGGCCTCTTTAGCTATGCCTGCTTCCTACACTCATACACATTTCTGCCACATCATGTCATTTATCATAGACTCTCACCCAGAAGATGCCTATACTATGCTCTTAGAGCTTCAGCAATGTGACCTAATTAAATCTCTTTTCCTTATAAACTTACTTAACTTTCAGTATTTTGTTGTAGCAACAGAAAACACACTAACATATGGAACTTGTTGAGAGAATTATGAGTGAAGATCAGAAAAAGCAAAAAGTAGATAGTGGGGCTTCTTGACACTCCCAAAACACAGACACTCCCACCATGTCCGCCACAACAAGTTTGTCTTTCTGAAGAATGGGAGGGAGGGGAAACAAAAGATTGGAGGGAGGAGGATTGCTCTGTCTCCTACTTAGCAGACAATTATAACATTATTTATTTATTTAGGATATAAATAAATTTCATTTAATTTAATGAAATAAAGGTGTTGATTATTGTAGTAATTCTTTAAATTTATTTTAAGAATAAAAGAAGGGAAACATATTAACAAAGAGACATCCATTTACAAAACAGCACAAGAACAAAACACGCAATACAGAGTTACAGACAAAGGGCTAGGAAATTAACAATGTTTCAATTTAAAGGTCACTAATGCAGGGCCAGGCAGAAGGTGGAGAAAGTGCACATATCTGAGCCCTGTGAGGAAAGTGGGCATGATCAAGGAGGGTTTCTTGGGGAGGTGATATTTCATCAGGATCTGGAAAGCTGGATATTTCTAAGATCACTTTGGAAGGGACATCCCAGGCACAGCTCACAAGATCCCACAAGCGAAGGTGGCATCGAGTTCTTGGGGATATTTCACAACAACTGTGAAGTCAGACATTTATAGTCACTACCGCATAGTGACATCTCAGTCCATGTAGGATTCAGTATAGAATGATGGTCCTGTAAACTTATAATGGATTCGAGAGATTCTTGTCACCTACGTGAGTGGTCATGCTGGCATAAACAAACCTACTCTGCTATCAGTTCTATAAAAGTGTAACCCAAACTAGGATGTGCAGTACATAATATATGAAAATGATATAAACAACTGTATTACTGACATCATCTTTTTCTGTAATTATTTGGGGGTGATTTTCCACTTACACCAGCTTACTGTGAAGCAGCCCACCGTGTGATCTCAGCAGCCGTCTGATCCATCATGTGGTTTCCGCATCTCTTGATTGCATCAAGAAGCCATGTGAGTGTGTTTCCTAGGCCAGCTTTTCACAGTGGTGAAATTCCTAAGGACTCACTTGCCAAGAGTTGTTCTGGCATGAAGCGATGAGTGACTGTATCCAAATCAAGAAATGGAGACCTCCGGGAGGCTCCCTGCGACAGCCTTTTACTCGTCCAAGACAAGTGGCCTGCAGAAGTCCAAGCCTGGGAACAAAAATCACTAGACACTAGGCACTGGGCTATGCCTAGACATTTATTTCCCGAGTGTATAGGGCTGATCAAACTGTTTTTTAATAAAAAGGATATTTGTCAGGGCAGGAATAGGATACACTAAAGGAAATATCAACCTTTCCACCGTATTGTGGCACAAAGGCTATCATCGCCACTTTAAAGATGATACAGCCCCATGTAACAGCCACATCTCATTTACAGCACAGTGGTCTGCATGCTGCTCCCATGTTGGGCAAAAGTAACTTGAACTAAAATGCCAAAGCCTTCCCCCAGATTTCTGTGAGATTCCTGGCAGTCCCTCTTCTCCACCTTCTCCCCTTCTTGGGTTCCAGTGTCTCCTTGGAGTGTCCACTTTTTGCCAAAGTTCCCCAGATCTAAAATTGATCCTCTCACCTACACCCTCCCCTTCCTTCTGAGAAAAGAATCATGAGTAAGGGAACTGGAAAACCACCAACTAAAATACTACGGTTCCCAGGAGCCTTGGGAACGTCCATGCCAAGACCAACAGCAGACTCCTTTAAGCCCTGGGTAAGGGAACTAGCATGAAAACCTGCATTATTCCTGTCTCCTTTTTCCCCCTGCTATTCTGACCAACAGTTTCTCATCTCCTCCCCACCCAAATTCTCAGGGATTTTTCTCCCTTTGTTAGTCAGAATCATACATCTTCAGCTCTATTCCTAAATTTCAAATCTAAACCCACAATAGACTCAGCAGAACAAAAGATCCACTGCTTTGTACAACTATCTGAGTGTAAAAGAAAGATCAGGTTCCTTGTGTGTTTCTGCCCAGTTAGGAGCATGCCCACCTAGAACCCCTATGTGCCTGACATCCACCTCCTTCCCTTAGAGGGATTATTGTCGCAGGTGAAGAAGGGGAGTGTCCTGTCCCTCTTATAGTACTGTATCCAAGCAAGGATGTGTTCGTTTGGGTTTGCCTTTCTGCAGCTTCTCCTCTGGAAATCACTCCTGACATTTCCTCCGGGCGCCACAGGAAGCTGTCTTCTCACCTCAGTGCTGAAAGGCCATCCTGCCAGCAGGAGCTATTCAGTGGCAGGAGCCCTGCAGAGCTGGGGTCTCTCTGTGTTTCCTTTAAAGGGCATGGGCTCACGAGCAGGGCAGATGCAAACTCAAGGAGAAAACCGAGGGAAGGAGGACCTGGGACCTCAGGGCAGCCTCTCTCCTGGACAGTGATCCGAGAAAGTGTCCCAGTCATGCTTTTATCTAATCACTGCTCACAGCATGGTTTTAAGACTCCAGCATTGCTTTGTCTGGAAACACCCAGAGCCCCACCCCGGTCTCACCTCCTCACTGTAAAACAGCCCCTGCCTTCAAAGCAAGTACCCATTAGAGGGACCAGGTCCTGGTCTTTGATCCCTCTGTCCCCTCCAGGGCTTGTAAATCTCGCAAAAATAATGAAAACATTCACAAGTCCCTGTCACTTAAATAAGAAGGGATACATGACAGGTTAAATACCCTTTACTTAAAATGCTTGGGACTGGAAGTGTTTCAGATCTTTATTTTTTTTTCAGATTCTGAAATATTTGCATATACATAATGAGATATCTCAGGGAGGAGGTTCAAGTCTCAACCTGGAACTCACTGATGTTTCATATGCACCTTATAAACACAACTTGAAAATAATTTTATATAATATTTTAAATAATTTGATGCGTGAAACAAAGTCTCATGATGTGGAAGTTTCTGCTTTTGGTACAAGGCCACTAGTCAACAAATTTTAGATTTTGGAGCATTTTGAATCTTACCTTTTTGAATTAGGGATGATCAACCAGATTTTTAATAAAAAGGATACTTGTCAGAGCAGGAACAGTATACACTAGGGAAGAGAAGAGACAACCGTGACTTAGAATAGCCCTCACAGACTAGGAGGGTCTTTGTGCCACTACCCATGAATCCTCTTGGATCTAGCTTGGAGCCCAGCTAAGAAGAGTTCCAGGTGATGGACAGAACTGAAATGTACAACCCTGAGGTCACATAGTTTTTCTGATGCTGTTGTTGTTTTTTTTTTTTTTTTTCAATGGCAAACAGAAACATCGAAACAACATCCTGGATTTGGAGGCAGATTTATTTATGTGGATGGGCGCTGATCAGGATCATTCCCCAAATCTCAGGCCTGAAGGCTCAGGGAGGGAGGTTTTTACAGGATCTGCAAGGGAAAGTACAAAGGCAGAGTACTTGGCTGTCTTTGATTGGTTCTTACAATATGCATCACAGTGACCAGCTGTTTCTATGAGACAGTAGCAACCTGGTGGTTTTAAAGCCCACACCTAAAGCAAGGGTGTGGTAGGTTTACCAGTCTCCTATGGCTGCTGTAGCAAATTATCACAAACCCGATGTTTTAAACCAACAGAGGTTTATACTCTTACGGTTCTTTAGGTCAGAAGATCAAAATCAGTCTCAGGGAACTAAAATCAATATGTCAGTAGAGCTGGAACCTTCTGTAATCTCCAGGGAGTCTGTTCCCTGTGTCATTCCGTTTCTAGCGTCTTCCTGCTTCCTTTGTCATTCTAATCTCTGCTTCTTCATTACAGCATCTTCTCCTCACTCTTAGTCCCAGCATTCCACTTATAAAGGCTGTTGTAATCATCAGGCCATCATATACCCACCTCCAGATCCCTAGCTACATCTGCAAAGCCCTTTTGCCATTTAAGGTAACTATACCAGGTACTTGAGAATAGACAGATTGGGAGAGCATTATTCAGCCTCCCACAATGGGAGTGTGGTCCTGATGACTTAAAATGGCAGATGCTCAGGTTCTCTATGTGAGTGTATGTGCGTGTGCCCGTCCACACACATGTGTGGGTCCCTCCCTTCTTACAGGCTTTATAGAGTGCTGCAAAGAAAAAAATCAATCCAAGCTATCCTTTGAAAAATGTACCCCTTCTCTAGCAACCTAATCTCTCTCCAGTAGGTTCTGCCTCCTAAAGATCCCAACACCTCTTACACTACCAACTGGAGACCAAGCTGTCAGCACATTAATTGCAGCTATACCCGCTCCTAGCACTGATTCATTTCCTCACTCGGCCATTTCCCATCAGTAGTGCAAACCCTGTGCCAGCTGCCTACTTCCTGCCCTGATCCAGTCTTGGCCCAATGGGCAACGGGGACCTAGTTCCCTTCAGGAAGGCACAGCTCCCCTATGCCCTGATCAGTGGGTACAACCTCATGAGGCTGTTCACCTCCCCAAGGTATGACATACTACATTTTCCATATGATAATATACGATATAATAACCGTTATTGACTTCCTATCTCTTGTTCTGAAATTCTCTCATTTCTGTTGTTTTTTTATTATCTTTAAAATAAAAATAAAATTATTTATTACTACTAAAAAAAAGATAAAGCAATTTCCTGTTGATTTTGTAATGAGTGACTGGATGAAGACATGCCTGAAGATAGAGCTCTATACACATTTGCATTTTGTGAGCCTTCAATTGTCTATTTTTTATTAAGCCTTGACTGGATAGGCTTTGATATTGTTATTATTATTGATTTTTTATAACTGAAAAATGAAATTTGTCTATGGTTCTTGCATATAATATGATATTTTGACACACGCATATTGCAGATTCAAGACAATTAGAATAGTTATTACTTCACAAACTTAATTTTTTATGGTGAGAATATTTAAGATCAACTCTCATAGCAAGTTCTGAGTACATTCTTTATTAGCTATAGTCACTGTGTTGTACAGGGTTGGGTTTCTGACGCTTGCTACTGAAAGATTCCTAGTGAATAAAGGATGTATGAGTCATTATTCTCCCACGTAAGAGGAGCTCAGAGTGTGGGCTCATCATTAGAGCTACGGAAGGCCTCCTAGAGAAAGGGATGTTTGAGATGGACCTTAAAGGGTGAGTAGGAGTTCCTGGGCAGATCTCTCAGTGATAGGAAAAAAGCTACCATACTGCAGGAGGACTAGGCAGCCCAGTGTTACCAGAGCCCAGAGTGAGAGGGTAGGTGGGGAGGGGCAGAAGGGAGGTTGGCAACCCTCACATAAAAGGCTTTCAATGTATTTCCAAAGAGTTTGAGCTATTGTCTGTAGGCTTAAAGTAAATTCCCTTATGGGAGCTTCTGACAGCAAAAGCTGGGTATCTGAATGAGTTTAGAAACACCCCTGGACCAGGTGCACTTGTGCTTCCCTCCTACAATCCTACAGCAACTCTGTGGGGAGAGCACCCGACCCACCTGCCCGAACACACACATAACTACCATGCTGGGAATCATTCCAGAGGAGACTGATGAGACTGAGGGAAACTGTGACTCCATTAGACTCTGGGGTTTTGTTCAGACTCAGGAATTCCCCTTCCTCCCTTTCCTCAGAGACAAAGGACAACAGATCTGCAATTGGGCTCTGCTGTCATACGGCTTGAGGGACTACATTGGTCCTTCTGGCAGAGCCCAGGGATTTCCTTATGGGCTGAGAGCCACCTGCTCAGAAGAAGGGTTGGCTCCTCCCTACTTCGCTGTCCATAAAGGAGGACATTGGAGGATGACAGAGGGTGGGGCACAAAGAAAATGTGAAATCCTGAATTATGGTCTAGGCAAACTATGATTTTTTTTTTTTTTTTAATGTCTGATTTGTGTCTTACACAAAGGTTCTCAGACCAGAAAGGTCTCTATCTGGCTTGAGAAGTATTATAGTTTAGATCCAAAATGGCTCCCAATGCCTCATGTGTTTGGACAGTGATTAGATAAAAGGGTGTTATAGCTGACTTACTGTTACAGCTTGGGGTCTAGCTGGAAGACATGGGTCATCGTGGGTGTGACCCGGAATTGTTTATCTCCCTTCCCAGCTCCTCCCTTGACTGCCTGCTTCCGGGCTGGCCATGAGGCGAGGGTCCACTAACCTTTTCACCATACCACTTCTGTTTTGAGCTGACCAAGCACACAAGGACTGAAGCTCCTAAAGTACAAGCCAAAATAAATCTGTCTTTTAATTGTGGATGATAAGTATTTTGTGCCAGCAATAAGGGAATTAACCAAGACAAAGGGAAAGGAGGCTATTAGGCATGAGAGTTACCTCTGAAGCTGTGAAGGTGTGGGTAGAATACTACACTCAGGGCACGGCACCCACAGTGGATGCCTGTGCATGGACCTGGCACACGCACAGAGCTTGATGGCAAAGCTTGAAGCTGGATGACTTCACTGGGCACCCTCATCCCTTGGATATGTGCTGGCCCATGCTACCTCCCAGCCTCTTGCCTTGTGCTCGCTGCTGCACCACACAGCTCATAACCAACATGCCTGCCACCCACGCTCCAGCTGGTTCTAGAGGCCTGGTGGCCACCAAGCCTAGTAAGTTATTTGCAAGGGCCCGGGACTGATGCAGCTGGAGGGCTGGTTATGGCAGGCAGATGGGCCCAAGGGAAGTTTCCTATCTCATCCCACAAAGCTACCCTTATTATTTCTGCATACCGCTGTTCTCACCCTCAAAGAAATTCACTGAATGCTTCCTTCTCTCTCAGCTCTGACTCACCTATTCCCTTCTCAATAAAAGCCTCCTTAAGCAAATTATTCAAACACTTTCAAATGGGAAGGGGATCAAGGGAGGGGGTGGCAGGAAGGAAGGAAAGGAAAGAGGATTTAAAAAAAAATGCATGGAATGGAAAAAAAATGGAAACAAAGATTTTATCAGTGGGGAGGGGAAGAAGGGAAAGGAGAGCAATGGGGAAAAAAAGAATTAAGACATTACAAACAGTTGCAAATTCCATACGATGAATGTGGTTATTAAATACAGTAAATGTGTACTAATAAACTTTTTAAAAATTAATAAAATGACAAAAATGAGCACCCCTTCCACTACAGGGACTCCTAAAGATTCCTCGTCACTCTTTTACCTGCTTAGATTTCTCCTTGGAACCAAATATATATGCACACATCTCATATGTACGTACATTTTAAACATACTTGTTCATGCTACACACACACACACACACACAAATTCAATTCAGTGCAGGCATGAATTTATATCCATACTTTTGTTTACCAGTCTGTTTGTATCCCTAGCACCAAAAACAGTTCTTGATACATAGTGATGGCTTTATTAATTTTTATACAATAAAGGGTTATAGCAATTAAGAATATACATTCTATAGGTTGGGTGGAAATTCTAGCTTTAGCTTCCATTAGCTAGTTGCATGGCCTAAGTCAGTGGTGGCAAACCTATGACACACATGCTACAGAGGGTGTTTGTATCACTGAAAATGCTAAAAGGTTCAGGATCATGGGCCTAGATCGATGTGTTTAGCCTCTCTGGGCCCAGTTTTCTCATCTATGAGATAAGTGGTTGAAAGAGAACTTTCTTCTTGGTCTGGTCAGTGAGAAAATCCAATGAAATCATACGTAGAATTCACTTCATAAGTGCTTGACCCTGAGTGAGCACAGAGTACATAATAACCACTGTCTCTATGATTCTCATAATGGCAGATATACAGTCTGTGTTAAGCGGAACTCAATACGGGGACAAAGCATGTGCCACTTCAGAGATGCCTGGTAACTGGCTCAATTTTTGCACAGCTAAATGCGGGTCTGACACTGCCGAAACCAGGCTTCAGTAACTCATTGCTGGGCAGTAGGCAGGACACAGTGATGGGCAGGGACGGGTTAAGCTGTGAGGGTATCACCAGGACGAGAAGAGGCCAGTGACTGTTCATCCACTCTATGATCCAGGGATCCTGTGAACCACGAGCTCAGAGCTTGGGAGGTAGGCCTTTCTTCGGCAGACGGAATGAGAGAGAAACACAGTGGAACATTCCTAAACAACCCTCTGTGTGCAAACTAACTGCACACTGGCTCTGCCTCCCACCCTCATTGTGGACCTCCTTCTTGGCCGGCTTGACATCTGTTCCCTGCTCTTTCTGTGAATATACCCCAGTGTTGCCCTGGGAAGCAGTCCTTCCCTGAACTGCCAGTGTACATCTGCTAGGCCTGGCCACAGCCGTCAAGTGTGGATATTGAAAGTGACTGATTCACAGATGTGCGTGTGACCAACCAGTGCAGTCAAAGTCAGTTCTGGGACTGCTTGCTGGAACTTGGAAAAAACAGGTTTTCTTTTTCCACCAAGATTACTAAACTAGCAGGGGTACAGAGTCCTTATGTAGAGAGAGTCTAAATAGAGAACCAAAAAACCAAAACAAAGCAAAGCAAACAAACAAGCAAACAAAAAACAATAATGAGAGATACAAAGAAAGGATAAGAGAAAGAAAATGATCTGGTAAAATCAATTCAGTCCTTGGATCCAGCTGTGCCTAAAGCTACTCTTAGGCTTTCATTTGCATAAATCAATACAGTTCCTTTTTAGTAATTCAGTTGGTGTTGGGTTGTTGTCACTTGCTGCCCATAAAATTCTGATTAATACACCTACTCTCCACCCCGGCTTATCTGTAAGAGCCAGTGCTTTTGTGGATGGCCTATGGTATCCCAAGGCTCTACTCCAGTCATCTCTAATTATCCCCCAAACCCTAGTAGCTAGAGGTTATTTTTCCGATGTCACCAGGGGAGAAGCTGCTGTCACACAGGGAAGTGACCTCCAGAGTGGGTTGTAAAACTGAGGTTCAAAACTGGAACCTTTCCCTCTTCCAGTACATAGTTCTGTGGATTAAAGCAGATCTTTAAAACAAGGGCCTTTTGAGGCTGACCGTAAAGAATGAGCATGGCTCTATAGGCCAAGATGGAGGAGCATTGTAAGCACAGGAAACATAAGCCAAACTCAGAAGTAGCAGCACCAAAGAGCCGTTTTAGAAAAAACCACGTGGTCCAGATCAGCTGATGTAGGGATGGCGTGGAACCTTGAAAGATGATCAGGGAGCAGATCACCCACCAAGGCCTTAAATGTCACTCTAAAACATCTGACTGTAATCTGCATTCAGGGAGCTTGCCAGCGGAACGATGGGCGGGGAGGAGGATGAGCTGGTTGGAGAGAGGATAAGCTTAGGGGAGAATTGAAAGAGTGGAGGGCAGGCTGGGTAGAGGGAGGATGGGCTGGGCAGGGGGAAAATGGGCTAAGTGGAGGACAGGTTGGATGGAGGACGGACTAGAAGGAGGGTGGGCGGGGTGGAGGGAGGACAAGTTTAAGGGAGACCGAGCTGCGTAGAGGGTGGGGCTGTGAGCAGGACAGATGAAGTGGAGGAGGTGGGAAGACCAGTGTGAGAGCTCATACCTGTGCTCAGGCGGGAAATCCTAAAGCTGGGACAAGGCAGGACAGAGAGGAAGCAAAGAAACAGGTAAATGGGAAGAAACTGTAACAAAGAATCAAGGTGAATATAACCTGACAACCAGGGGAATTGAGAGGAGTCAGAGCGCCCTCAACGTTTGAAGTTATTTACAGAAACAATAATACACCTATTTTTCTGACATCCCAAAGTCAGATGAAAACCCAATCAGGCAGGAAAGAGGGCTACCTTCTCCACGGTGCTTTGGGTATGGGAAGTAGACAGTAGACGATCAGAGAGAGGGATGGCTGGGCAACTGGTGGGCAGGTGGCCCTCAGGAAAGAAGGATAGAGCTGCAGAAGTAAACCCAGCCTCACACTCCATTGGATGTCACTCCAGAACTGAAGAGGGCCCACAGAGGAAGAAGCCAGGGCTACCTCGTCCCTGTTGGAAATCAGGCGAAGGCTCCAACCCTCCGCCAGTGAGTGGGTTTCAGCCCCAGTCCTGTTACATCCCAGCTGTAGGATCTTGGACAAGTGACTTCCTTCTGTCAGCCACAATGTCCTTATCTGCAGAATGGGGATCAGCCTCCCACTGAAAAGTCTGTAGTGAGACAAAGAAAGTACATAGCGCAGTCACAGCTCTCTGAACAGGCTTCCTAATCCTCTGCTGGTCCCAAGGAAAGAGGGAATATTTTATTCAGGGACTGAAATTTACCTGTGGAACTGGTTGGAGCAGCATTTTTATGGCTGCATTCACTTGCTCCAAGGACAGAGAAGACATTTTATGGTGCATGAGGGACATTTTCACTCACTCTTTTAAATCTTTCTTGTACGACTCTACACAAAATCTCTTGAACCATAAGCACAACTGAACAGATTACTGAGATAATTTTCTCTGACACCTTGGAGCTCCCCTTGCCTGTGCATGGTGTTCTGTATTTGCTCTACCAGCTCAACCTGTGAGGTGCTGTTCCTGGATGTCCAAAACCATGGATGACTTAGTGCACCAGAGCTCATGCATATCTGAATGGGAAAGCAATTATCTGCATCAGGGTTTATTTCTGACCAAACGGTTCACAGTCTGTGGTTTTGTTCTCACAAGCAATTACTGTACTTTTGACAGTGAGATTCATTTAAAACAACTATTTCAAAATTAATTCTTTATTTTTACTGCAATTTAAGCAAAAGCAAGGGTTAAAAACTGCAGTTCATAAGGGGCAAACTGGAGAAATCAATAGTGAAGTTTGCTGAGTATGGTGGGGCTTGTGGTAAACTGCTCAGCCTAGGCTTTATGTAAAGGAGAAAGCTTGCTTTTCTCACCAACGCATTGTTGCCATATATACAAATGATTTTAGTATTGCTAGTTTTCTAGAGATATAAACTAGTCTAATTTTGAATCTCAGGCAGGCCAACAAATCCTCAGAGAGAGGGATGGCTGAAAGTATGGTTACATACTTTCAGACTTAGTCCCAGACAGTTACATAGATGTTTAAAATAAAGAACAACAGCAGCTAGTACTTGACAAGTAATCCTGAGATGACAAAATACTTTCCCAACAGACAGATTGACTTTTAACATTTCCAGACTCATGCTGAAGACTGGGGTAGCAGAGAAAGGGCGGATTCATTGCTGCCTTCAGGGAGCTCACTGTCTCTCCTAGAGAGAGCCATGGAGTCATACCATTCATGGGATCACCAGGACTTCCTTTGCACAAGTAAGGTCTCATGTGGTGACAGAAGAGTCACCTTGATTCTTCAGCCTCAACTTCCTTATCTGTACAATGGGGAAAATCATCTAACCAGCAAGGTTGTTGTGAGATGTAAAGGAGGTCATGGATGTAAACCATGCTCTCTCCTAAGAGATTTCCTTCTTCCTTCCTTCTTCCTTCCTTCCTTCCTTCCTTTCTTCCTTCCTTCCTTCCTTCCTTCCTTCCTTCCTTCCTTCTTTCCTTTCTTCCTTCTTTCCTTTCTTCCTTCTTTTCCTTCTTTCTCTCCTTTCTTCCAACCTTCATTTTGTTCTTCCTTCTTCCTTTCCTCTATCACTCCTCTTTCTTTCTGTCTTTTTCTTTTTTCTTTCTGAAAACAGCACAGTAAATTCAGAATTCCTGCATTCTTTTCCCAGATTGTGAAACATAATGCTCATGACCCAGGAAAGAAAGCAGCATTTGTGTAAAGGGGAGAGTCAGAATCCTAGATCCAAATTCTGACTTCTTCTCTTACTGCAATCTTGGAGAAGTCACTGATATTCAGTTTCTTCTTCTATAGAATGAGCATAAAGCCTATCTTACAGAAAGGGCACAAAATGAGGCCACATATAGATACCACAAAATCAGGCTCTTAATAAATGTACAACATGACACTCTCAATCTCTGTGTCCCAGGGAAGATACCTCAACCCGCAGACTACATTGATAATGTGACCCTCACTCCTCAATTATCTGACCTTGCTGGGATTCAGCCTACATCCCAGAGGAGGGAGATTTATTCTTCTCAGCCTGAAAGGCCCCCAAGTCAGGTTTCAGAAGGACATAAAAAGACTTAGGTTCCGTAAGCCACTAGAGGGGGAGCGTAGTGGGGGGTTTCAGGTTGGGGAGGACCTTTGGTTCCAGGCAGAACGTGAAGAAATGGAAACTAGCCTGGGTGTCCACTGCATGACCACTATTAATTCGATGCCACAAGCACACAAGGAATTCAGGCAGACTTGTGGGAACAGAGTTTTATTGGTAAACTTGACTTGATCCTCACATACAGTAGGTGAGGGTGGAAATTTGACCTGCAGCAAAGATGTTTAGAACTGACCATCTACCTGGGGAGCTTTAGCACTTCTGATGCTAGGATCCTAGTCCCAAGATGGGCATGGAGATTTTTAAAAATTAACTTTATTTTTAACTGACATAAAAACATAAAGCTGTACATTTTGCCGGGCACTGTGTAATATTTTGATACATGTGTACATTATATAATGTTGAAATCAGGGTAAACATATCTACCTCTTCAAACATTTATCATTTCTATGTTGTGAAATATTCAAAATCTTTCTTGTAGATTTTTGAAGTGTACACTATATCATGGTTATCTACTGCCACCCTACTGTGCAATAGTGTGACAGAACTTCTTGCTCCTGACTGTGACTTAGAATCACACCAATCCCTCTTGCCCCTTCTCTTCCCAGCTGCTGATAACCATTATTCTCCTCTCAACCTCTGTAAGATTGACTTTTTTTTAGACATAGCGATTTGCAGATTCAAATACTCAGACTTGAGGGCCTCATGTGCAGCCAAAGCCTCAAACCACGGGAGGAGAGAGAATGACAACTTAGCTCTTACATTCTAAATATTCCTACTGCTACGTTTCATTGATGCTGAGAGGCAATTTTCTTTTCACATTTTAAGTCTCTGAAGTAAAAATGTCTTATAATCATTGTGAGAAGAAAGAACTGCATTATAATTTAGTTGACAGTACCTTCTTGATCTGGGGATCTTAGGGGTACATGGAATAATGGTGTGTCTTATAAGCAGGGATGAAATATTCTTAAGTATTTGTTCTCCTTTGCAGGGGATTAATAGGGGAAAAGCCAACTTCCCAAACCTGAGTGTTCACCAGAATTACCTGGAGGGTTATTGAAACCCAGATCACTGGACCCCAACCCAGAGTTTCTGGTTCAGTAGGTTTCAGATGGAAGAGACAACTGTCATAGCTAGAAAGTTCTCCCAGGGACCTGATTCTGCTGGTCACGGTGCTCACCTAGAGAATCATTGGCTAACCAAGAAGACATAGTTGGAGAGACAAAGATGAAAACTGGTTTAACTCTTTTTATGTGTTTTTATTTTGATCCTGTCCATCTCTTCATTATCCTCCCTTACAGCTCCCCCTCCATTTTTCTCCTTTTGTCCAATAGTCTGTCTTTTTTTTTTTAGATTTCTCCTATTAGGAAAAACAAGTGATACTTGGCTTTCTGAGTCTGGCTTATTTTACTTAACATAATGATCTCCAGCTCCATCCATTTTTTTGGGAAATGACATAATTTTATTCTTTATAGCTGAATAATAGTCATAATACTTGTGTGTGTGTGTGTGTGTGTGTGTGTGTGAGAGAGAGAGAGAGAGAGAGAGAGCGATCTTCATTATCCATTCATATGTTGGTGGGCACCTAGGCTGATTTCATATCCTATCTACTGTGAATTGTGTCACAGTAAACATGGTTATGCAGTCATCCCTATGGTATACTAATTTTAATTCCTTTGGCTGCATACCAAGAAGTGGTATAGCAAGGGCATATAGGCGTTCTAATTTTATTTTTTTGAGGAATCTCAAAAAAATGATTTCCATAGTAACTGTACTAGTTTACATTCTCACCAGCAGTGTAGAAGTGTTTCTTTTTCCCTGCAGTCTAGCCAGCATTTATTACTTTGTGTATTCTTGATTGTAACAATTGATTAACATGAGAAGAAATCTCAATGTAGTTTTGATTTGCTTTTCTGTAATGGCTAAAGATGTTGAACATTTTTTCATATATTTATTACTACTTCTCCTGAAAAGTATCAGTTTAATTCATTTGCTCATTAATTGGTTAGGCTATTTGGTGCTGCTTGTTATTTGTTTGGTGTTAAGATATTTTTAGTTTTCTGTACAGTCAAGATGTTAATCCTGTCCTGGAAGAGTAGCTGACAGAGATTTTCGCCCATTCTGTATAGGTTGTCTCTTCACGCTGAGATTGTTTCCTTTGCTATGTGATGCTTTTTAATTTGATTCCGTCCCACTTGTTAATTATTGCTGTCTCCCGTGCTGCTGGAGGCATACTCAGGAAGTCTTTGCCTGTGACTATGACTTTGTTTCCTTTGTTTCCATTTAGCAGATCCATTTTGAGTTGATTTTTTAATAAGATGAGTTAAGGATATCATTTCAGCCTTTTACATCAATTTTCTCAGTACTAATTAGGTTTTTTTTGTTTGTTTTTTTGCTTTTTGTTTTTTAAATATTTTATTTTAAAAGCAAAAGAGCAAAAACATATTAACAAGCACACATGCATTTACAAAATAACAAAAAAAATATAAGCAATACAAACTTTCAGACAAGGTGATAGGAAATTAGCAATAGTTGTTGTATTACATATTGATATCTTCAAATCAGTTACTCAGGTAAACAAATATAGACATATAAGATTGATCAAACAATTAAACATTAACTGTTCCTTTCAATAAAGCAATAGAAGTCAGTAGTACAATTATGTTAGCTATCGTGTGTATAAATGTATGCATAATTTTCCCATTCTTTCTTTTCTCTTTTTCCTCATCCCAGTTGCTCATTACTTTTGAGCAGCTTCTTTAACTTTCACAATATCTGTTGTACCTCCCAGTTTTTATTCATACTTTCAGGTTCTTACACCAGTAAGACAATACAGTGTTTACACATGCATGTCTGATTCATTTCACTTATGACTATGGTCTCTAGTTGTGTCCATTTACCTATAAAAGCCTCAAGTTTATCTTTCTTTATAGCTGAGTAATATTCCATTATATAAAAATACCACAACTTTTTTATCCATTCCTCAGTTGATGGGCTTTTGGGTTGCTTCCACAATTTACTGTTGCAAATTGCACTGCTATAAACATGGGTGCACATATATTGCTGTGATATGATGTTTTCAGTTTTTCCTGGAAAATACCCAGAAAGGAAATAGCTGGGTTGAATGGGACCTCTAGTCCTAGTTTACTGAGGAATCTCCAAACTGATTTCCACAGTAGTTTCACCAGTCTACAGTCCCACCAGCAGTAGAGAAGTGTTCCTTTTTCCTCACAGCCTCACCAGCATTCGTTATTGGTTGATTTCTTAATGATAGCCATTCTTACTGGGGTGAGATGGAATCTCAGTGTTCTTTTAATTTGTATTTCTCGAATGACAATGATGTTGAATATTTTCTCATGTATTTATTTGCCATTTGTATTTCTTTATCTGAGAAGTGTGTATTCATCTCAGATGCCCATTTTTGGGTTGGGTCTTTGAATTTGAGGTGGCTGGTGCTTTTTAATTCTTTATATGTTCTAGATAGAAGTCCTTTGTCCAAGGGATAATTGGCTAGAACTTTTTCCAATTCATGAGTTTTCTTTTTACTCTGCTGATGATTTCTTTAGATGTGCAAAAACTTTTCAATAAGATGAGATCCCAGTTGTTGATTCTTTGAAGTATTTCCTGTGTAGTTTGGTTTTTGTTCATGAACTCTGCCTACTCCTATGTCTTCAAGATTTCACATACTTTCTCTTCTAGTACATTTAGTGTTGCTGGTTTAATATTGAGAACTTTGATCCATTTTGACTTGAATTTCGTGCATGGTGATAGACATGGATCTATTTTCAGTCTTTCGCATGTGGCAAGCCAGTTTTTCCTGCACCATTTATTAAAGAGGCTATCTTTTTTCCAGTGAACATGTTTGGGCCCTTTATCAAAGATCAGATGGCTGAGTGTATTTGTGGTTATGGTTGATTCTTCCAGTCTGTTCCATTGATCCTAAGGTCTGTTTTTCAGCCAGTACCATGTTGATTTTATCACAGTAGTTTTGTAATATAATTTCAGGTCAGGGATTATGATGCTACCTGTCTTGTCTTTGTTGCCCAGGATTACTTTTGCTATTCTGCATCTCTTCTGGGTCCAGATGAATTTTAGGAATGTTTTATCTAGATCTTTGAGGTATTCTAATAGTATTTTCATTGGAATTGCATTGAATCTGTACAACAATTTTGGTAATATGGCTATTTTCATGATGTTGGTTCTTCCTATCCATGAACAAGGAGTATCTTTCCATTTACTGAAATCCTCTTTGATCTCTCTTTTCAGAGTAATATAGTTTTCACTGTATAGATCTTTTACTTATTTTGTTAGATTGATTCCTAAATATTTCAATTCTTTAGATACTATTGCAAAAGGTATGGTTTCCTTAATTTCTCTCTCAGTCTGTTTGTAGTTTGTGTATAGGAATGCTACAGAGTTTTGAGTGCTGATTTTGTATCCAGCTACACTACAGAATTTGTTTATTAATTCTAGGCATTTTACGGTGGAGTTTTTGAGGTCTTCCCTGTAGAGTATTATGTCATCTGCGAATAATGATAATTTCACTTCTTCCTTTCCTATTCTTATTCCTTTTACATCTCTCTATTGTCTAATTGCTCAGGCTAATGCTTCTAGAACTGTGTTGAATAGGAGTGGTGACAATGGACATCCTTGTCTTGTTCCTGACCTTAAAGTGACTGCCGTCAGTTTTTGTGTATTTAGTATGATTTTTCTTCTTTTTTTCTTTTACTACTCTCTGTAAAATAAAAATTTAAAAAACCCAGAAAATAGTATGATGTTGGCTGTTTGTTTGTCATAGATATCTTTGATCAGATTGAGGTCAAGACCATCTATTCTGATTTTGTGTAGGATTTGTATCTTGAATGAGTATTTGACTTTTTCAAAAGCTTTTTCTGCATTTATTGAGATGATCATATGGTTTTTGTCTTTGGCTCTATTGACATGGTGTACTACATGTACTTATTGGTATATATTGAATCATCCCTGCATTTCTAGGATCAATCCCATTTGGTCATGGTATATAATTTTCTTGATGATTTGCTGCATTCTATTTGTTAGTATTTTATTGAGTATATTTGCATCTATGTTCATTAGGAAGACTGGTCTGTAGTTCTCTTTCTTGGTTGGGTCTTTCTCTGGTTTTGGTATCAGTATAATACTTGCCTCCAGAAATGAGTTAGGGAGAATTGCTTTTTTGTCAATTTCATTGAAAAGTTTCAGGAGTACTGGCATTAAATCTTCTCTGAATGTCTTGTAGAATTCTGCTGTGAATACATCATCAGGTCCTGGGCTTTTCTTTGTTGATAAGTTCTTCATCATGTTTTCAATCTCATTAATTGATATTGGGTTTTTCAAGATTTTTATATCTTCTTGATTCAGCTTTGGTAATTTGTACATATCTAGGAATCTGACCATTTCTTCTGACCATTTCTTCCATTCTATCCTATGGAAGTAAAGATTTTCAAAGTCGGTGTTGATGATCTTTAGAATTTCTATAGGCTCTGTAGTGATTTCATCTTTTTCATTCCTTATTGCATGAATTTCAGTTTTTTCTTTTGTTTTTTTGATAAGGTTGGCTACGGGTTTATCAATTTTATTTATTCTTTCAAAGAACCATCTCTTTGATTCATTAATTTTTATAGTGTTTTCTTCATCTCAATTGCATTAAGTTCTGCCATGATCTTTATAATTTCCTCCCTTCTTTGGGCTTTGGGCTTGACTTGTACTTCTTTTTCTAAAAATTTGAGGTGCATCAGTAGGCTATTTATTTATCTTCATTCTGTTTTCCTGATGTGTGTGTTCACCATAAAAGATTTCCCTCTGAGGACTTCTTTCAGTGCATCCCACAGATTCTGGTAAGTTGTATTTACATTTTCATTTGTTTGTAGGTATTTTTTAATTTCTTCTGTAATTTCCTCTGTGACCCATTCATTGTTTAGGAGGTTGTTATATTCAAGTGTCTGTGGAGATTTTGTGGTTCCTTTTGTCCTTAATTTGCAATTTTATTTCACTGTGGTCAGGTAATATGCATGGGATAATTTCAATTCTTCTGCATTTAGTTAAGCATGCTCTAT